>NC_053169.1:83734888-83979888 GCF_016835505.1 Polypterus senegalus | reverse complement strand
CTCCAGCAAGCTTTGTTCCTGTTACTCCTGACTTAGGCTCCTAGAATGAAGGTAGTGAGCTTTTTTAATGCTGCATCCGAGAGCAGGGGTGCGGAAATCCAACGCCCGAATCATCCAACACAGGTAAATTGACTGTCGGACAAGCGTGTTTTTCTGGTTTCAGTTGTCCACGGACAAGTGCAATTTTCTGGAGAAAAAAGAATTATATGTGCTGTGCAGGACACATTTTTACCATTACTTTCAAATTTTAAACATTTGGGTACGTACTTCATGCGGAAACAGACTACTTAGGTATGTTCTTCATGTCTCAAATTGGTATTCAATATTGTTTACAAAATGATGGCTGATTTTTCAAAGGGGAATCACTCTTGTGGTCTTACATAAGTATTTTACCCTACTATTTACACACTTGGAGATGCGGCCATTTTTTTCATGCCGACATTACGATGTAATTTGATGATTTTTCATTATAATCGATAACTTATATATTATTAATAAAAATTCATTTTTTCTACATAAAAATGCAGTAATTTCACCTACAATGCAATTGTTTTTGCCACATAAAGCTTGTTAGGCAGTTAATCTTTCCTGAAATTTGCAATTTCGCGTAGGTTGTGATATATTGAGGAGTTAAGAAATTTATTGCGTGACATCAATTTTGATGAGCTGTCTATAGATCGTTTTTGATTAGAGAATTTTTCATATCAAACAAGTTGGTTTTGTTTCAGTTTATTAAAAATAAAGAAGAAAACATTCTAACGGTTTCCAAATGTTATGAACTATCAATAAAAATCTTCACTTAGACGCGATTATTTTTTTCCCCCCCGACAACATTGGTGATATGTATTTCTTTGGAAATGTACCATCTTGCAGAATTTCGAATACGCCATCAGGAATTACCTGCGTAACCCATAATGCACTGCGGTAAGCACGTTCTCGCTATATGCGTGTTGCTGAAACTGAAACAAGTAGCATCGCGGATGAGAAATGGATCATTTCTTGATTAAAACTGGCACAACAGGCCCTGAAAAACCTATGGGAGCGTATTAAGGCCATGGTGAAAAAAATACGGACACAGTGAAGACAAAAAAAAAAATGTAAATGTCGAGATTAAAGTCGACATGTTGACTTTATTCTCGACATTTCCACTTTATTCTTGTAATTTATTTTATCAGTAGAACGTCGCAAACTAAATTTCAACTTAAAATGAATGTTTCATTTACTAGATTTTCTCAAACCCCGTCATAAATTAATGTAGCACATTAAATGCTTTATATTAAGTGTTCCCCGACCCAGCTGTTAATCTCTGCGCGCTTCTTAAACTGACTTTCTCTTGCACTGAGGAAGCGCCGGCAGCAATCGCCGCACATTGACTTCATGATATTCCTGCTCAATGAACATTCAGAATACGAAGATAGATACTTGATATCTTTTTCACGATGAAATGCATTAAAGCATGTATTAGACATGGGTGGCGGGGGGCACGGTGGCGTGGCTGGCTCCCTTGTGTTAAGGGGTCCTCAGGTCTACGTTCAGTGTAGAGAAGTTTATAGCAGGTGTGACGAGGCTCCAAAAAACTGGATATTTGAATGGCTATCGCACAAGTTCAACTGAAATATTGTGTAAATGTTGGGTTCGTGATCTGGAGGTCGGAGACACGAACGCAGAATTCAGTTGATGTTTTTCTGAGCAGGCTCTCTTTATTGCATGTTTGCTGTGTCTATCTTACGTACTAAACCCCCAGTTGCTATCCTTTGTCTTTCTCCATATAACCAATCACTACATGATAAACGTCTTTGTGAAATTAAAACTACAGTAGTTGTAAACCTAGACCTCAGAGTTTTCAGAACTTTAAAAAAATTTTTCGTTATACATGTTTAATTATGCCATCTATTCAGAGGTCTAAGCTTATAACTAGTTTTAATTTCACAAATACGCTTATCGTGTGGTGATTGGTTATCTGCAGAAATAAAAAGGATAGGAGCTGGGGGTTTAGTACGTCAGATAGAGACATGAGTCTAAAAGTAAGAAAAAAGTTGGTTCAATTGAAAAAGCGTTTTCTAAAGCTGAATGCTCGGAGGTTGAGCGTTATGCTAGGCTGTTCAATACTGCTTCTTCAGAACAGTATGACCCACGACCAGCTGTGGAATTCTGGCTGTCACCTGGCAACAGGCACTTCACTCATAAAAAACCTGAAAAGTCATCAGCATCCACTTCTGCAGGACCATCAGTCCAGGAACCATGCAGTTCAGTTCAAGCAGAAATGAAAAGCATTCAGCCCATGCTGTCCAAGATGGTAAAGATTCTTGGGGGAGAAGATGTTGCAAAACAAAAGCTGAAGAACATGGCAGAAAATGAATCAGGACAGTGTTCTGTTATGTAACTGTAATATATGAAAAAAGAACTAGTGTAGCTATAATGAAGGCATTGTTTATTAGCCAGTTAAAATGATAAGGGAATCTTTTATATAATGTTCTTGAGCAAGGTGGAAAAATACTACTCCCCAAAAGAACTTTTTTCAGTTTTAAAATGGAAGGCAGTTTTGGTATCAATAAAAGAGATCAGAAAAAATAAAGTATTTTTCACTTTTGTTATTTGTTTATGGGCAAGTAAATTTAACTGGCAGGCAAGTGGATTTTCTAAATTTACTTGTCAGTGGACAAGAAGAAACAAATTTGATTTCCACATCCCTGGAGAGTATGTCAAGTGGCCCGCTAGTGTGGTCCAGAAATACTTCTGGGTGAGGCAGAAGCCCAATAAACTAGGGCTCTGCAGTCCCTGCAGTCCCTGCAGCACCCACAGAACCCAACAAGACTGTGCTGAACTCCAACTCCCATGAAGCCCTGCTGGAATCTGAAACACCACTGCAAGCCAGGGGGCTGCCATCTAGTGCTACAGGGGAAGTAATGACCTGTGCATGTTCTCTCCGCCGGTCCTTCCAATATACAGGCGTCTTGGCTGGGCAAGGGAACTGGCTGTCCGCCGCAGTACATACCCCTTATGCATTTAAAATAATGATATAATAAAAATGCTTAATTCTATGCAGTTGCTCATTTCCAGTTGGAAACTGTGTAGTGTAGTTATTGCGTCCACGTTACTCAAAAATGAATTTACCAAGCTAAAATTTATCTTTCCATGTCAGTGTGATTAGTCACGTACACATTTGTTCTTATATGAACAAAACCCCCAAGGCTGAACATACACCAAACATTCCATGCTGCTCACACTGGTCATTTTTGTCTGTCATGCCCACACCACTGCATCCCAGCCACCCACACATCTTCTGCCTCGTGTCCTTGACTGTACTGCCAGCCGAAGGTCTTTACTGATTTCATTACTCTTAGTTCTCACGACCAGATAAATTCTGGTCATGGATTCTAACCAACTGTGGGTTACCCCTAATTGAACTGAAAGGGATTTGGCCATAGTGAAAGCCTTCAAATTGTCCGCTTTGATTTCAACAATTATTCAAGCATAAGAACAATTACACAGCTTGCACCCAAAGAAAAAGAACAAAATGCCTGAAATCAGGAGTGAAAAATGTGACCTTTTTTAATCAGGTATTGGAACTGTATCAAAAGCAGAAAAGTACGCAAATGTTTACTGCAATGATTGGGGAAATCAGAATTGCAGAAGCGTGCAGCAGTTGTCTATTATTGGCGGATGTTAGAACAAAAATGGTGAAGTGCTTCACTGACCTCTCTGTGTGGAGCTGCTAGGAATTTTTTTTGGGATATCTGAATGTGACGGCAACTGAAGGGTGATTATGAAAACGTTCATCTCATAGCAGCGAGATATTGAGGGGTGATGTTATCAACAACCTTTTTCTACAATGTACATTCAAAAACACCATCTTTAGCATGGCCATCTTCAATTATTCAAATATTTCAGTTTTCGTTTTACTAAATAATTGCATTCATATGAAAGAAGTCCATACGAGAAACGATTGACTAATCCAAAATAGAACAACACAACACATGCTTGAAGAGGGATCAAAAATGACTCACTTGGGCTTTTCATCACACCGCAAAATGAAGAAGCTGTAGGTCAATTGGAAAAAAAGTTTCCTAAATTGTTTTGTACGAACACACACGGCATTATATAGATATCCTCTAGGAGATCACAGTTAAGGTGTCCTTACCTTAATACCAGAATTGTGACCTGCTCCCTTAGGATAATAGAAGAAAAAATGAAGAATTTCCTTATTTGCCCTATTCTGCTACAGCTGTGTCTTCTTTATTATAGAAAGCAATGCTCACCTGTCAAAGACAGGTTACAGAATACATATAAAAATATTTACTACATATCTGATATATGGAAAACGTCATTTTATTGAATTGATAGATGCTGCTGCAAATTTAATTAGGCTTTGAACACTTGCTAAACATTCATTTAGTTAATAACACAATTACAGAACAGTTTAATTTGAATAATAAAGAATTTAAATAATTGTTTTTATTCATTTACTTTTCCTAACAATATTATCAAACACAATGTATGACTACTTCAATATCAGACTAATCAATGGCAACTGTAACGTAAATGGCATCAAAATCTAAAGCTACCCTATTACTCTCCCTACCCTACCCTACCCTGTTCTACTTCTAACTCTATAGGACCTCTCAATAAACTATGTTTCTGGTATCATCTTCACATCTTCTTTTCTTGACTCTTCACAGAGCAACATATACAGATCCTTACCTCTGTGTGTATGTATGTATGTGTGTGTGTGTATATATATATATATATATATATATATATATATATATGATAGATAGATAGATAGATATGAGAACAACACTCATATCAATGACAAAACAATTACATTAACAATCATGTTACGTTATTTTTAAAATTTTTCCTTTTCTTTTTCGTACCTTCTTTAACACACTACTTCTCCACTGCGAAGTGCGGGTATTCTGCTATAAATATATATAAATATAATATATATATATATATATATATATATATATATAAATATATATATATATATATATATATAAATATATATATATATATATATATATAAATATATATATATATATATATATATATATATATATATATATATATATATATATATATATACACTGAGTATCAGAGGTGGGTAGTAACGAGTTACATTTACTCCATTACATTTACTTCAGTAACTTTTTAAAAAATTGTACTTCTAAGAGTAGTTTTATTGCACTATATTTTTTACTTTTACTTGAGTACATTTGTGAAGAAGAAACACTACTCTTACTCTGCTACATTGGGCAACACTCGACTCGTTACTTTTTTCCCCATTAGATTAAGTCTGACAGACAATTTTCAATCTGCTCTGTGTAGCGTATGCTGTCAAGTTGCACACACGCCTTCCATTGCATCTCCAGCTCTGACGCGAGGGTTTGGATGTTCCCCAAATTAAGGTGCTGCAGCTTTGAGGACAGATGTTGCATTTTTCGTTTGAAAGCATTAACTGAGCTAATCACATTGACCATGGTTTTCTGTTTTCCTTGAAGCTGTAAATTAAGCTCATTCAACATGTTGGTCAGATCAGAAAAAAAATGCCAAGTCTAATGGCCATTGATCGTTATTAAGTTGCTTGTATTCTGCATGTTTAATGACAAGGAGAAACTCCTTTTTCTCTGGCCAGGGGTCTTGAAATCTCAGCAGGAATTTCTCCCTAGCCATCTGCCTCAACAAAGGCACTTTTATCATCTCTCCATCTTGGAAGAACTTCTTGTGCTTAATGATCGAGTGACTCACCTGGAACGATGCTTTGGTGTGTCTGCCTCTGCTTTTGAATTCAGCCGAGTGAAAAATGACGGCTTTCCGATTAACTGCGATTTTAGTTCCGTTTAGTTCAGTTTTCCTAGTTTTTATGAACATTTTCCTTCTTTGGAATAGCAATGCTAGATTGACGGATCAGACAAACGCACTTCGATTGTGACATTGTGAGAGAAAACAATCCTCTTCCAGTTCTACATCCAGCCCATACCCTCCCCAAACAATTTTTTTTTTTTTAAATCCCTTCTTCGATAGAAATTGGAAGGCTAACTAGATCACTTAGATAGTCGGAGTTTTGCAGTAGCTCGCGTGTTTGATCGTGCATGCGGGATGACCAGTGTTTTTGAAGAAAAGAGATCTCAGACTGGCCGCCCTGTATGTCAATCAAGTGGCAAATGCCATAGGGAGGATGTATGATAGGTTAACATTTAAAAAAAATTTTTTTTTGAATGCAACGTGATCTACGTGCACTACCTTTCCGATCGCAATCGATGTATTGGGCACCCCTGCATTAATCCATAATGAATGATGTTAAAAAGACTGAAAAAACAGAATAAGACATTTTTATCCTTTAACATGGCACTTCCTAGTGAGAAACATCCTGTAATAGTCGGTTTACATCATTAGAAGACATTAGAAATGTCATCTAGCCAATGGAGATTTTGCTTTGCCTTTCAAAACTACGATTGTAAAGTGTGTTTTATCGCCCATGTAAGTGACACACTGTGCCAGAAATTACACCCAAGTATTTCATCAATACGTCCTTTTATTTTTTTCTGGTCCTGTCCAACATGTCCCAGCCCTACGTTCTTTCCAATTTTTCACCTCTTAATGAAGGCTAACCTTCCGACAGTCCATCTTACTTGTTGACCTCCCTGTTTTACCAGGTTTTGTGCCAGCTGCTTTCCCCTTCACCTCATTAACTGCATACACCACCTTGGTACGGGCTCTCCCAGAACTCTCCACGCTCCAAGAAGGACTCCACCTTCACTAGGCAGATACACCAGTTGTCCTTGGGAGAGCTTCCAGACCTTGCTAACGAACCACCTGGAGTACAGCATAAAAGTAGCCACCTGCCTTCATTCGAGGAGCCAGAGTCGGGAGGAGGACGAAGCTTGCTGGAGGAGGAGGAGGAGAAGAAGCAGAAGGGTTCCCACAGCGGAAAATAAAATGCGTGTGTTGCTGGTCTTGTGCCTGGTGTCCGTCTGTGTTGAGTTTGGGGAGCTGGTGCACCACACCATACATATCCATATATAAAACTGTACATATACAGTATATACATTACAATACAATATATTTTTGTATAGCCCAAAAATCACACAAGAAGTGCCACAATGGGCTTTAACAGGCCCTGCCTCTTGACAAGCCCCCCAGCCTTGATTCTCGAAGAAGATAAAGGAAAAACTCCCAAAAAAACCCTTGTAGGGAAAAAACGGAAGAAACCTTGGGAAAGGCAGTTCAAAAAGAGACCCCTGTCTAGGCAGTGGGTGTCAAAAAGAAAAGGGGTGTCAATACAATACACAGAAGAGAACACAAGTAATCCTCCATACAGTATAACAATAAAAATATTACAAGTATGGAGCAGAATTTAACTGAAGATGATATCACGTAATATGATTTGGATTATATTTGGTATATGCATTTATCATATTTTTATAATACGTGTTTCTCCAATAAATTGTATTATTCTCTTTCTTAAAACAAATAGGCTTCAGTTAAATTGATAGAAGTCTAAAGGCTGGAGATCCTTTCCTACAACAGAGAAAGGTAAGGTAAATTATTGTCAAATTATCTGAGTTATTACTGGTATTGCTGAAGGCCAAACAGATAATTAACCAAGTTAAAATTCATCTTTCCTACATGTATTGTTGTCCCTCTAGGAGGGCACGATAATCACACTCTTTCCTACACCATCCTCCCCAAACTATCCCACATATTTCATCGTTGTGGTTCATAGCACAAAAAAAAAAAAAAATCAAAGCAAAGGTGGTCCTATGAGGTCAGTCTGATGGGAGGAAACACACACCACTCATAATGCAAATTCATAAAAGAAACTCGCATACAAGACATGAATCCAATGCCAGTGCATTTGAATGTTCATTTTAAAACACAGATGCTGTAAGGGGTTGATATTTACAGAAAGAAAAAGAAACAGTGGAATGAGAACATCTGATTCTAGTGGACCATCAAGTTTAAGGAAAATAATAATAAATAGGGAGGCAGTAATAAACCCCGACTGTGATGATACTTTTATAACAACATCTGAAATTTTTAACTCAACAAAAAACACATGGGATTAAAAGAAAGCAAATTAAAACAGATTTCCACATTATATGTGGTGACATGCTCAGATCAGCAGGTTGGGTCCTGCCGGCAGATGTGATGGAGATGTTTTACGTTAGATGAAGAAAGAACTGGTGGTTTCACACAGGAAATGAAAATCAAAGACAATTAGTATAATAGAAACAATCCTGAATACAAAAAGAAAAAGATCAATGGAGTGAAGAAACATAACTGAGCTCAAGAAGGAGTTATAAAAGACAAAAAACATCAGTGTACTAAAAATAAAGAATCTCCAGGCATGTGGCTCTGGACACAACAGCACTGGAAAAGATGACAGGAACTGTGGGGCAGGCAAATGTGCCCTTTGGAGATGTTGCGTGACTCGTAGTAAGAAAAATGGATCTTGTGTAAGCATGAAAATGTGTGCCAAAAAACAGTGACTTAGGCCTATGCAGCAAAAGCCAACACATTCTGTCCTTCCCAGATTACCTTGGTTCTGGAGTCAGTTTTTTCCCTGCCTTCTCATTGCTGTCATGAACTTATTTTATGTTAAGCTTTTTACAACCAGGTAATGTCCTGACAATTTGACTAATGTTTTTGAGTCCAATATGTTAAGAGAGACACCATTAAATTATGATAATCCCCACAAACAGTGACACACTTGTTATAACTTTCACAAAGCTTTTCTACGTCACTCAAATAAAATGTCTGGTCTCTTTCTGCTCCAACTCTTTTGTAGTTAACTTGATGTTTGTATAAAGTCATCGTCACACTTGTCTGTGGATTACAGTGATTTGGAATTTTTACAGAGAAGCCTTTTCAACCTGTGAGGTGTGAGCGTGCGCAAAATGGAGATGGCCACCAGCTCTCTTCCCTGCTTTTCCCTGCTCATACCAATGCAACGCCTAATTATTGACCAGTTATAAGGGGAACTTTGAAGTATGTAATCAATATAGATTTATATCCTCAACATCTTAAAAAAAATTGAATTGAATTGTTTGCGTCAGCTTGAACTCTGAATGTTTTGATGTTTGAGAATCAAAACACTTCCATTATATTAACTTTTTGGACTCTGGTTCACAATTAGGTACTCAAGATTCTTCCAAAATTATGAAGTGCTTCATAAATTTGTTCCAGTTGGAATTCATTAGAATTGATTTTACCCGATTAAAGTAAGGCTTCATTTTAGAAGTCAACCCTTTTGGGACACCCAGCTGGCACAGATCTTGATCATGTTTAATTGTTCATAAAGAATTGTTTGAAGTGCCCTGTGATGAGTCCTTAATATGTTTCCTATCTCGCACACCATCTCTCTCTGATCCTCCATTATGATTTGCTCCATAGAGGTAACATTTTCTTCCCTTGGGCCATCTATTCCTGTCAAGCTCATCTCTTGACTGTGGCATGCAAAGGTGACTGATCATAGTAAATGTTGACTAGGCCAGAAGGAATCTCAGAAGGCATTGTGAAAGATGTCCCGGACACAGACAGACACTGAGACAGCCAGATGTCCAAACCATACACATTTTATTCCTCAACACAATACCACAGTGCACAATTAGCCACAGTGCTCGCAGTTCTTTCGTTTCTTCTGCCTCCTCTACTCCACTCTTTGCAAGCTCCGTCCTCTTCCACCCGACTCCTGCTCCCAAATGGAGTGAGGTGGCCCCTTTTATGGCACACCCAGATGTGCTCCAGGTTCTCCTTGATGATCTTCCTGGTGTGGTGGAAGTGCTGCCCTTGCACCCGGAAGCACTCCGGGCGTATCTGGTTCCTGTTCTGGCGGAAATACTGCAGTCCATGGCTTGCGAACCCTCCAGGCGCCCACTAGTGGCAGCCACAGACTCCCACAGGGATGAGCTTCCCAGCTCTGTATCCATGCCCCCGATGGAATCCAGGGGGGCTGCCTTCTTAAGTCCAGGGGAATATATTGCCCTTCTCCCGGTCCTTCTTTGCTCCAAGCATCCCGGTAGGGCAAGGTCCCTGGTTGTCTGCCACAGCATATTGTTCACTAGTGTTAGGAAATCCATCAAAAACAGGAAGTTCACAATGTAAAAAAAAAAACAAATTGCCAACAGAGACGGGGATAAAATCATTGACCATAAAAATATCACCCAAACCTTTAGAGAGTACAATAAGTCCTTATATTCTACTCAGTTTAAAGAAGATGACACATAATCTAAGTAGTCTTTTGATGTATTACAAATAGCACAGCAAGATTCTCTTAGGGCTGAAGAACTGGATAAACCTCGGACACTCTCAGAATCAATTACTAGACACTATGAACTCACTTCAAAGTGGGAAAGCAGCAGGCCCTGATGGCTACCCAGTGGAATTTAAAAAAAAAAATCTAATATGTTGGCTCCATTATAATTAGCAACATTTATAGAAGCTAGACACAACTAAATTTTTCACTCAAACATTTCATCAAGCATTAATTATGATCCTTCCAAAAAAAAAAAAAAAAAGTTAAGATTCTCTCCAAACTTCTAGCTAGAAGGATCGAGAAAGTGCTTAATTCTGTAATATTATAAGACCAAATCGGATTTATTAAAGGCAGACACTTGGCTTCTAATCTTAGATGTTTGTTTAATGTAATTTACTCACCCATAAAATCTAACAAACCAGAAATCTCATTATCTTCAGACACAGAAAATGCCTTTGACAGGATTGAATGGGACTACCTGTTCACCACATTGCATAAATTTGGCCCAAATATACAGTACGTGTATGGATCAAACTTCTTTATAACAATCCAGAAGCCTCTATTTGTATTAATATTATTTTCAAACTAGGACATAGTACTCAATAAGGATGCTCCCTGTCGCCATTGCTCTTTGCAATCACCATTGAGCTATTGGCCATTCACTTTCAAAATGTATCAGAGATAAAGGGGATTACCAGAGAAGGACTTGAAGAGGAAATCTCTTTTTATGCAGATGATATGGTACTGTATATATCAGACACAAAACCTCTATACCAGCAGTCCTCAATGCACTAGCAGAATTTCAAAAGATATCTGGACTTGAAATTAATTTGAATAAAAGTGTGCTTTTTCTAGTGAACTCTCCAGCACACAATATTATACTGGACACCTCAACACCTTCCCATGTATTTTAGCAGATCAGTTTAAATTCCTAGGGGTAAACATCACAAGTAAATATAAAGATCTCTTAAAATTTTGCTATCAGCATGAAAAAACCTAAACAAGATGTGAACAGATGGGTCTACCCTCCATCAACACGGTCAAGATGAACATCCTTCCCAAACTTCTATTTCTATTTCAGAGCATTCCCATATACATTAACATTTTGAACTAGCAAAATACCTGCGCTTCGCAGTGGCGAAGTACTGCCTTAAAATTTTTTTTAAGAAAAAAAGTAAACAAATACCCACACAATAACTATAATCGTAATAAACGAACAATAAAACAGGTGAGAAGCCGTGGAGTAAATAAAAAGGCTGCAGTTATCAACAGGGAGATGTGAATTCCGTCGCGAACCAAGGAAACGAATAAAGAGACCGCAGCGAAGAACGGCCTTATATGGGCAGGCAGTCGATTACGTGGGAGGTGTGGTGATAGAGGACGCAACACCGCCACACACGGCGACCGAGCTGCAGGCTATGGACGTATATATGTACGTAAGTAAGATTCAGTTATGACCATTACACGCATAGAATTTTGAAATGAAACCTGCTTAACTTTTGTAAGTAAGCTGTAAGGAATGAGCCTGCCAAATTTCAGCCTTCTACCTACACGGGAAGTTGGAGAATTAGTGATGAGTGAGTGAGTGAGTGAGTGAGTGAGGGCTTTGCCTTTTATTTGTATAGATTTGAAACATCCATGCACCCAAAGGGTGACTCTACAATGACCTAACACAGAAGGGGGCATGGCACTACCTAACTTTCAATTTATTACTGGGCAGCAAACATACAAGCTATGAAGACCTGAAGAATACACACTGCAAACTAATGAATACATACAAGACAAGTTTGCAAGAGAAATAAAATCTTGCACTTGTAGTGGCGATTCACCACATTTATAGCGATATATTAATTACGGATTGCACGTCAACCCCAAACTGCCTTTGGACCCCTTCCAGTGGCACCGAAAGATTACATCAACTATTAAAATTGTATTATGTAAAAATGACCCAGAGAAACGGTGCAGAGAAAAATGTAATTAATGACTTAAGGACTAATAAGAAGCCATTAAAACAGTGAATGCTGCTGTTTAAGATTGAAATAGGCAATTAAGGGTGGGGAACCTTAACAAGAGAGACTACTAAAATGAAGCAGAAAAATGGCACTTGAGTAATAAGTGCTTCATCAGCAATAACTGACTTCTCATTAAGAAACTGGGTTGGAACAAAAACCTGCAGCCACTGCGGATCAACTTTGCCCACCTCTGTTCTATACTATTTAAAATTGGAAAAAAGTAAACTCTCACTTAGAGGATAAGGCAAGATCGAATTAGTCAAATTTTACGAATAAGCATTTATATTTGGGAAAAGGATATTTGTTTGCTGTTTTTAAAGATTTTCCCTTGCTGTTGGCTCTTCTGTATTTCTCTCGGGTGGGGGTTGAATTCTGGTTTGTTAAGTTTGATTTGATCGTATGGAATATTATTTCCTCCAAATAAGATTAATTAAAAAAAAAAAAAAAGAAAAAAATCAATGAAGGCAAAATATAGTCAGTCATGTGATGACTTATGCCGGCCGAGTTGAGATCATTTGTTTTTATGGTTGGGGGCCATAGGAAAACAATAAGGTAGTAACGTTCTCGAAATTGTAATAAAACTTTTGTAATTTATTATGATTATTATTTCACAGGGTCTCATCTGTTTTCTGACTGTGGGAGGGCCAATTAAGGTTTGTTTTGATTGGTGCGTCTCCATGTGGCTAATTTTTATATATTTCTCCCACACTGCCTTCCGTACACCAGTGTTTCTCAACCTTCCTGATCCTCCACCCCAGTTCTGCCTTTATAAATTTATTGACCACTCACTAGCAACAATCGCAAATGCTTCCTTGGTGAAACCAGCAAGTTTGCGGGTCCCCCTTGGTGAAATGAGCTCACTTAGATACATGGAAAAATCTCACACAGCACTGCTGATCACTTGGGAGACCCACTTGCGACCCAATTATGGCAACCCACTGGTGGCAACCCGGGTTAAATCCCAGGGACTAAGAACCACTAGGCTTATGCGACTAACTGCAACCCACTCACAAAGCAACGACAACCTGAGACCTACCGACGACACAATCCAGTGCTTGAGAAACACTGCCTTACACGGACCTGACATGTAGCCACCAAGACATGAAGGTTAGTTTGTGTTAAAGTATGTGTACTGGTGTGGTAGAAATCAACATTTTAATTAAAGAAAGAAACATATCTTCTTACAAGACAAGTCTGATAAAACGTTTTGGTCAGTAATCAGGCAGGAAAAAAGCCATTCATTGGGTCATTTATTACTCTTCAGCTAATGCTTGAACAGGGAGCATTCTTTCGCAGCATGTTCAGAATGGTCAGAGAAACAATTAAACTATTGAATTTACATACAGTGTCAAGCAATGCATACATTTTACTCCAATTAATTTGTTGGTTTACACCCAAACAACTTATATAAAAGTCTTTTATTATGTTTAGTTCTCCATAGACACTTTGGGTTGAGCCACCCCCATTGGAATTTCTGTGTATATAACTGTCCAGTCTTGTTTACAGGAAATCTGCTGATTTCTTAAGTCATCTCTTTTAGTACATTTTATACATTAAATGTTTGTCTCTGCTGCTCATTTAACCTTCATCTGGCTTCCTGATATGCTTGAACAGGCTCCTGATGTTTATTAACCCTTTATTCTATTTCTTTAAGATGAATGCTATATTACCCTAAAATGATTCTTCCACACCAATGACCCACGCCAGTCCCATAGTGCCTCAGTTGCAATGACCTGCGCATTTTGTGACTGACATACGACCAATTTCATTACTCAAAGTTATTGTCTGCTTTTTTATTTATATTTTTTTTTCTTTTTTATTACTATTTAATTTAATATTGTTTTTTTTTTCTTTGTATCAGTATACTGCTGCTGGATTATGTGAATTTCCCCTTGGGATTAATAAAGTATCTATCTATCTATTTAATTTACAACCAAATAGCCAGTCCCAAATGCAGCCGTAAGTCGGTACGCGACTGTACGCGATTTCATGGTTAACGGCATCCAGTTAAACTTTATAATGAATAGTAATAAGCAATTCACACAAAATTGAATTCATAGTGAAACTCAATGTTTTGTTTCCTAGAAAAATGTACTTTCGGTGAAATTCATATCGACACAAGAAGAAAGTTTTTTTCGATTTTGTCTGGTACGTTTTCATGTATGAATACATGAAGCTGTCCCTCAGTGTTTAAAGAAAGAAAAACCTCACAGAATTCATCTTCTGTCATGTGTAGTGTCACACATGTGCGACTAGGAGAAAGCTGAGTGGACCAAGTGGAGGTAATTACCCGTCCGGTCAGGGGGTGGCAGGGTGCTCTAAACCTATTTCTGTTATTTCTGCAGACCAAATACAGGAAAACCTGCCTGATTTAATGTCACTTCCAGCTCCGGTGCCCAGACTGACGTCACCTCCAGTTCCAGACAAATGACATCACTTCCGGTTCACGGAGCCAAGGACAATATACGGGTTGCTGCCCAAAACCTTTCCAGTGTGTGGAGACTCATTCTTTCACAGTAGATATTTGTTTGAGTGTTGTGTTGTGTTGTGCTTATATAAGTAAGAGGGTGCAGACTTTGCCAATTATGATGTCAATACTGTCGATCACAATTGCAAAAATGAATCAACAGTGCAGGAATCAAGAAACAGGAAATGGCGGTTGCTGAGGGTTTGTGCAGTTTGCAATGTAATGGATTTTCCTGTGCAGAACACACAGTAATGTGTATGGTGGTGTGTTTAGGTGTGTCTTTTTGTGTAAAGTATGTGACCTGTCCCCCTCTCTGCCCGCCATGGTACTGCATACATTAGACAAGTCCAGAAGACGATCAAAATAAATACCTGCAACTGACAGATTTCTCCAGTGTTGTTGTCACTTGGTCTTGGAGCTCTCACTATTCATTTTGGTATTTATTCAGAGTCTTGGAAAATGAGAAGATCAACTTTTATATCATAGTTCAGGTGCAGGTAGTGACCTCCTAAACCGCACTTTCTGGCAATGGGTCACTCGATCATGGCAAGGAATGTAGGAATGCAAAAATACAACTCTACTAAATGTCAACACCTAGAAAACAAAC
Source organism: Polypterus senegalus (assembly GCF_016835505.1). Classification (NCBI taxonomy): domain Eukaryota; kingdom Metazoa; phylum Chordata; class Cladistia; order Polypteriformes; family Polypteridae; genus Polypterus; species Polypterus senegalus. Next base: position 83,964,541 of record NC_053169.1, on the reverse strand, counting down.
CTATGAGAAGAAACAAAGCATATATTTAGAATCAGCACACATCCAAAAGCCCAAAAATTTTGAAAAAGATCAGAAAAATACAGACTTAATCATAAAATGAATTAAAAAAAAAAACGTACAAGATCGTAAGAGTCTCTCTGTACTTGGCACATTACAGGGAATTCTTGGATATTTAATAGATCTTAAAGGACCCCACTCCACCTCCCACACGTGAAATGGACCTTGCAGTCTAACAAAAAGACCCCTGTACTGTCCAAACAGTCCTGTTACCTGCAGGTACACATCTACTTCTGTGAATGTATGCCAAGTCTATATGCAAACATAGGAGATGTAACAAAAAAAAATAAATATATATATATATATTCAGTTCAGTCCAATTTAATTTACTCTTATTAAGGACACTTCCATTTATAAGCTCAGCATGTTATCCAATAATTATAAACACAGTATGACAAAAAAATGCAACAAACACAAAGTTGAATTACAAATGAGAAATTTAGTTAACTAGCCAACCCGCGGTGTACCATACGCCGCATAATCAGGCCGGTTTTTTAATGATTTTTAAGCACAGGTAGAAAATTAACATTTGAAAAATCGGTAATGTATTAAATCAGTAAGAAAAGCAACATTGTAACAATGCACGGAACAAACCAACACACAATCGTCCGTGACTGAAAACTGGCGGACAGCCATCGTGCCTTTTTTAGTCTGCTGATTTCTCGTTCAGTATGCACTGCCTGCTTATGTGCCCACCTCCAACTCGTCACTTGAGTCATCGTCGTTACACAATCCAGATGTACCTGTGACTGACGTAGACTTTTCATTGCTCTGTGCGGTTTTGGCTGCTTTTCTAAATATAATCCACCAAGACACCGGACCACGGTAATAGCGAGGTGGGAGGGGGTGTGCACAAAGGGTAGGGACGTAACCAGCGGGAGCATATGAGTCTCACTTAGTGGGAATTTCACGGTTTGCAGCCTGAATGGGGTTCAATGGCTTAGCCACGCCTCTCTGCGCCGGGTAGACACACGCTCAATCTCATGCATAATTATTTATTGAATGCTAAACACTTCTGGAAAGACACGGTTGTCTAAAATGGGTTGGTGTGAGAATACAACAGTAAGTGAATGAAAAGATGGAACTCTGGAGAGAGCAAAATACAACACAATAGTGAACCCGCGGCATAACAAACGGCGCATAATTATTTATTGATGGTTGAACACTTCTGGAAAGACACAGTTGTCTAAAAAGGGAGGGTTTGAGGATACAACAGAAAGTGAATGAAAAGATGGAACTCTGGAGAGAGCAACATATAATTGTCCGTGAGTGAAGACGACGCATGTTTGTCGCGGATGCGAATTGCTGTATGTAGCGTGTAAAACAGTTTGCTATGGTGCACACAGTCGTGCGTCGTAACCGAAAACTCGGTTTTTAAAGACTGCTTACTTCATTGTGTTTTAACCTCAGTTGTAAAGGATTGTTTTAAGGATCCCATGGGATACCCCTCACAAACCATTTTACACGCTGCATATCGTGATTCACCTCCGCGAGAAACATGCCTCTATGAACAGTCAAGGTGGCTCGGAGGTACATGAGGCCTCTACGACAGACGAATATAAATGACGTTGTTTTTTTCTGTGTCGTCGCGTCCGAGTTGGTGGGCGTGGCTCTGCGAGATGTCGTCGTATCCAATGGTCTTAGAGTTGGTGGGCGTGGCTCCTTCCTGCGTGCGCCATAGGTGTCTTACTTGTCGGCTTAGTGAATCCACGCCTTCCAGCATGCTTTCCATGGGTGTCTTGCCTCAGTGAATATATATATATATATATATATATATATATATATATATATATATATATATATATATATATATATATATATATATATATATATATATATATATATATATATATATATATATATATATATATATATATATATAGATATATATATATATATATAGAAGATATTGTGGTGGGCTGGTGCTCTGCCCAGGGTTTGTTTCCTGCCTTGTGCCCTGTGTTGGCAGGGATTGGCTCCAGCAGACCCCCATGACCCTGTAGTTAGGATATAGCGGGTTGGATAATAGATGGATGGAATATAGTTAATATATACAAAAATATAGATATACAAGGTGATATTAAGCTGCATTCTGCAAAGATCTCTCTGTAAGCAAAAAATGACAATTTAATTCATACAGAAGATATCTGGAAATTGGCTCATCTTATGTAAAGATTCAGACACTACAGGGCAGAACAAGTGCCACCATGGACACCAGGATGACATGCAAAATAGAAAAAACTTAATAATGCCAAATAAATAATCATATGACTAACTAAAATGTATTAGAGCAAAGTGAACAACATCTGTAACAAGAATATGCTAAGCTTAAACAATGAGCCACCAGCCTTGATTCAGATGTAGAGATCTACTGCACTAATATTCAGTAGGTAGATCATTCCATACACACTGTGCTCATCTGCTGTTTATGTATAACCATCGAAAGCACAAATTGCAGTGCTGCCTGAACCACATACATTATGAACGTGGCGATTGTAGTAAGCAGTGTAAGTTCTAAAAGAACACATATTCAGTTTTAGTAGACAACAGCTCAAGTTGCACTACATTCACTTCTTGTAAATATCCCAAGTGGGTACTTGTCCATGATCTTCCTGAGACTCTGAGATGAGGGCTCTCAACTGTTGCTTGATCATGCAGGTACTGTATGTCTTAAATGATTCGGACAAAGTCACGTGAGATATCTAGAGTGGCATTACCTTCTGTACTGTGTCTTTAGTAGAAAGAAAAGCTTGTCCTAAAAGGATGAAAGGCAGCTCACCTGGAAGATGAAAGAGGCAATTAAATCTGGACAAATGAGCCATCAGTTTAACTAGTGAGGGTCGAAACTAGGAAGTCGCAAGATCACAATACCAAAGCCAAACTATAAGCCAACACCCAAAGTCAAAAGAAAGTTTACCAAGAGTCACGTTATGCCAGCCATAAAACCCACAGAGCAACATTTCAAACATAAACATAACATTGGCGCATAAAAACATAGTAAGCATTTCCCAGGGATTCCAGATACGTATATCACAATGCAGTAATAATGATAACTTTCTGTGTGTAACTATATTTTGCCACAAACTGCAGTTATAAAATGAACTTTAAAACTTCCAATTGTTGTGCAAAAAATGGGTAACATTTGATAACTGATAAAAGCTTGGACCGACTGCTCATTCACTTCTTGTCTGACTGATTTAATCTGCGAGGAGGCTCTCAGTCCCCCGGAATATAATCTTCTTCAGAGTTAATTGAAGACACGATTTGAGCAACAAATGGAAAAGTGGCAAAGTGTCTTTTTTATTAACAATTCGTGGTATGCGGATGTTAAAGTGCTGGGAAGAAGCTGCTCACCTTATGTGGAATTTCTGACAATTAACGGCAAACTGATTAATCTGCTTAGAGAATTCGTATACGTTATTCTAATTGGAGTTTATGTGCCACCTCAATCAAAGGACACTATGACAGTGCAGCTTTTAGCTGGTCAAGTCTTAGCTGTTGAGAACAAATACTCTGATTCATTCGTCATTATCAAAGGTGACTTTAATAATTCCACCTTTGAGCTTTTCAAATACAAACAGCTGCTGAAATGAGCAACCAGAGGGGAAGAATCTGGACCACTGTCACAGCACCCTCTCTGATGCTTACCATCCCATTCCTTTGCTTTGATATTTGTTGTCCTTTTAAAAAGACAGAAATTGATATGAGCTAAAACAGACATATGGACAACATACACTCACCTAAAGTATTACTAGGAACACCTGTTCAATTTCTCATTAATGCAATTATCTAATCAACCAATCACATGGCAGTTGCTTCAATGCATTTAGGGGTGTGGTCCTGGTCAAGACAATCTCCTGAACTCCAAACTGAATGTCAGAATGGTAAAGAAAGGTGATTTAAGCAATTTTGAGCGTGGCATGGTTGTTGGTGCCAGACGGGCCGGTCTGAGTATTTCACAATCTGCTCAATTACTGGGATTTTCACGCACAATCATTTCTAGGGTTTACAAAGAATGGTGTGAAAAGGGAAAAACATCCAGTATGCGGCAGTTCTGTGGGCGAAAATGCCTTGTTGATGCTAGAGGTCAGAGGAGAATGAATGGGCCGACTGATTCAAGCTGATAGAAGAGCAACTTTGACTGAAATAACCACTCGTTACAACCGAGGTATGCAGCAAAGCATTTGTGAAGCCACAACACGCACAACCTTGAGGCAGATGGGCTACAACAGCAGAAGACCCCACGGGTACCACTCATCTCCACTACAAATAGGAAAAGAGGCTACAATTTGCACAAGCTCACCAAAATTGGACAGTTGAAGACTGGAAAAATGTTGCCTGGTCTGATGAGTCTCGATTTCTGCTGAGACATTCAAATGGTAGAGTCAGAATTTGGCGTAAACAGAGTGAGAACATGGATCCATCATACCTTGTTACCACTGTGCAGGCTGGTGGTGGTGGTATAATAGTGTGGGGGATGTTTTCTTGGCACACTTTAGGCCCCTTAGTGCCAATTAGGCATCGTTTAAATGCCACGGGCTACCTAAGCATTGTTTCTGACCATGTCCATCCCTTCATGAGCACCATGTACCCATCCTCTGATGGCTACTTCCAGCAGGATAATGCACCATGTCACAAAGCTCGAATCATTTCAAATTGGTTTCTTGAACATGACAATGAGTTCACTGTACTAAAATGGCCCCGCAGTCACCAGATCTCAACCCAATAGAGCATCTTTGGGATGTGGTGGAAGGAGCTTCGTGCCCTGGATGTGCATCCCACAAATCTCCATCAACTGCAAGATGCTATCCTATCAATATGGGCCAACATTTCTAAAGAATGCTTTCAGCACCTTGTTGAATCAATGCCACATAGAATTAAGGCAGTTCTGAAGGCGAAAGGGGGTCAAACACCGTATTAGTAGGGTGTTCCTAATAATCCCTTAGGTGAGTGTGTGTATATATATATATATATATATATATATATATATATATATATATATATATATATATATATATATATATAAATCTAAGGATTATGTCCATCTGTCACATGATTACCGTGTGGCAGTGCACTGTATCAGCACGTGCTACTAACCTCTCTAACCTAACCTCTCTCTCTCTCTCTCTCTATTGTGCCTACGTGACCACCCGGCAATACTGAACTATTCTGTGTGACGTTTGCACTGTTTTGTGTTTTTTGTATCTCACACCCTCATACACCTTTATCGTAAGAGTTTCCTTTACCTATGATGGAGCATAAGTATAAGTGAACTAATGAGGCTATGGAAAGGACACTAGATGAACTGGATTCTAGCCTCTGGGTGGTTTTCAGAGAATCCTCTGATGAATTAGCTGACAGAGTTAGTTCTTACATAAACTTTTGGCAAAAAAATCTGCATCCCAACTAAAACAATCATCACTCCTATTCATATTTCATCTTTTTTAGAGGTAAAGGCTGCAATCAAGACAAATCAATTTGGATCTTTGTTCATCTTTTTTTCTTGTAACCAACAATATGTAAGGGGAAAAACTACTTAATTTTAAGGAAAACAATTCAAAGTAAAATGCTTTTGGTGCCTTTCTTGTGCCAGAGTGCACAGCTTTTTACAAATGTTACTTGAGGGCAATCAAAATACTGAACAGGTGTCCGTAAGTCTAAAAGACCCCTGAACCACGCCAGGACCTTCCCTAGCATGTCTAGACTAGGCCTCACTTCAGACAGCCTGACCCCCAAACTTCACAAACACACACACACACTTCAGCCTACAAAGGCCCAAAAGGTGGAATTGCCTTTTAAAGTTCAGAATACTTAAAATATGCTTTAAAAAAAAAAAAATTGGCGCTTTAGGGAAAGAAAAACTTAACACTCTTGCTAGAGACAAATATAGTAAAAAAATCTTAATAAATCAAGTATTTTTTTAAATAAGCCAAAGCAGAGCAAAAATGGCAGAAAAGGAAAAAGGACTTGATGTAGGTTGCATTCTTAAGCATACCAAGTCAAAATAAACAATCAAGCAATCAAAAAAACAAGACCAATAAATCCAGAAATTAGAAAATCAATACGCACTAATGATAATGCACTGACTGAATGTCAATGAACCACTGAGGGTGGTCATTCAGCAGTGACAGCATGATGATACCAACCTCTTAAGAGTTCTACTAACAAAACAAAAGGAACACACAATACATAATTAAACAATATCTAAATAATGCAATAATAACAAACATTACAAAAAAAATTAGAAACACATGACAAATAATTTAAAAACAGCGCAAATATCAAATAAACCAAACAAACTTAAGCTAGAACATTCGTTAATACACTGTGGACCCACCGTATGCACGGCTTCCATCAGTTTGGATTTTGGAGTTTTCATATTTTTTAATATTCTATACTTTTTGTGTGTGTGGCTTTTTCTTCTTCATGGAATCAAGTGACACTTTTTCACAGGGCTTCACCAGCTGCGACAGCCTCTCAGTGTAATTTTTAGGGTTGTAACTGCGTTTGGACAGTTAGTATCTTTATTTGGAGATTTTTATGTTTTAATTGAGGGTCAAGTGTTTGCTATTTTTTTTTAATTGTATACACATCGATTCTCAGACTGTTTGTATAACTGTCAAGAGAGGACGTGCACACAGATATTTACATTTACAACACAGTTTGAAGTATTCAGCAGTCCTGCTCAGTGAGCAGTAAATCATTACTTAGGACAGGCCCCTCAGGCTTCGCTTTTGTGTGCTCTCCATTAGCTTCTTCCCCTCTGTATTTTGTGGTAGAGCACAGCACACCACACAGCGGAGTTAAACTGGGCGCAGCGGCGGGTCTCTTTCCAGTTTATCCTTGTAGCGCCCCATGCTTATAGGCTGTCCCCGACTCTTATTAGACCCTCAGGGAAAACCACAAGGCAAGCGGAAAGAAGTCAACATGTTTCAAACACTGTTAGTCCCTCTCATCATGGAGCCAGACATCAGCAATCTGGGGAGTTCAAGGAGTCACGAAGAGGGTTAAGGCAGACTCCCAAAGACCACCTTGTCAGTGTCACAAAGTCAAAATAAAAATTGTGATTTGCTTTATATACGATTTGGAAAATAAACTGTCCAGGTGAGAATTGTTGGTAGGTCTTTATTTCAGGGATGGATGCAGATTAACATCATACCCAGGACGGAGCAATTGCAGGTTAAGGGCCTTGCTCAAGGGCCCAACAGAGAAGAGTCCCTTTTGGCATTTTACGGGATTCGCAGATCCCTAGCCTCAGAGCCACCACTCCACCCTCATCCATCCCTGCATGTAGGCCCTCCAACCTGCAGGGAAAAACTTGGTTGGCACTCCAGCCACCATAAAAAAAACCTCACACTGTTCCACTCCATCTGAACTAGTGTGGTGCTGAGGTATCACCCGTTGCATGGCTGCACTCGGGTCCTAATCTGGATCTTGAGTTGGTTTGTTGTGTGGTGGGTGCGGCAATGCGCTGTATCAGTGCGTGCTTCTAACCTTTATTTCAGCAGCAAACCCAAAGGCTAACCTTTGTTTAAATAAACACAATCATCATCCTTGGTGACCTGTCTATTGGTAAGTTGATCAGCACTAGCGGTTACACTCCCCAAAAAAGAAATGTTAGCCAAAGTGTTTGGAGGCTTGTGTATAAGCTCACTGATTAAAGCTTTGCATTGCTAATGTGCATTGATGATACCCTCACACACACCTTGATCTCCTCCGCTTCACTCTCTTGCGTGTTAAACTTACAGACAGCATGAGAGCCGCCCCGCTGGATCATAGGTGGGGAATCAGAAGTGGTGGGTGAACAGCATGGGCCTGTCCTTGGCTAGAGTGGCAATCAATACCTCTACCTATACCTGATGAATTTAAGTGAAAAGTGTGTTATGGTGAAGGGGCAGCACCAACCAACAGAGGTAAACACTGCCAAATATCCAGTTAGGTGACTTGTGTGTTTGATCTGTAAGGGCTCATTTATACTTCATGCTCAGAATGTGTATGCGCACGAGTCATGGCTACCACGCGTTCCCAGCGTTCATTTGACACATGTGCGAGTTGCAGTACCAGCAAAAAGTTGGGGGGGGCGCAGTGTGTTCAAGTTGGAATGTGACGTCACAGTCACTGTTTACTATCTACATGTGACAGAAAGCTGCTTTGAGGATCCTCCAAGATCAAAGATGTGCCCGCTTCGATGTTTGATGAATGGTTCGATGTGATACGCTTTTATATTCAAGTGTCGCATTTTCCTAATCTCAAGGACAGGATACATTTTAAAAGTCTCATATACCATCTTTTGTGCCGTCTTTTTTTCTAAGGCTTCCTCCTGACCTGACAGCAGCAATCGCCACACAGAACACATTAAATGTATGATATTCCAACTCTCTGCACATTTAGAATCTTTAGATTTATACTTGATATCACTTTCATGGTGAAATGCATTAAAGTATGCATGTTACATTTTACAAATGAATCATTAATTTCATTTAAATAATGAATACAGTTAATAATAACACATATGGGGGGGTGACACGATGGCGCAGCGGTAGCGCTGCTGTCTCGCAGGGAGTCACATCGCTGGTATTCCCTGCCTGGAGTTTACACGGTTTCCTGCTGGGTTTCCACAGTGTGCTCTGGTTTCCTTCCAAAGATATGCAAATTTGGTGCCACTAAAATGACGCCAGTGTATGTGAGTGTCTGTATTCTCCTTGAGATGAGCTGATGTCCCATCCAGGTATTGTTTCTGCCTCGTACCCAAATGCTTAATGGAATGGACACATCCCTGGATTGATGGATTTAATCATTAAACATCCTTTTCAGAGATATTGCGGTAAGGTGTCATCAGAATTTAATGGGTGTTCCAGGGAATTCACAACACAGCGAAGCCGAACATGTTCTCACCGTGATAATATCTCACACTGCCACCTGGTGGAATCTTCCAGATTTACGTAAAAATCAAGTATAAACAGTAAAACGCTTGCGTAGCAGGAGCGTCCATTGGAGCATACATCACATGAGGTATAAACCTGACGTAACAATGTTGAGAGCACTAGGGTTAGGCTTTGATCCCAGGAAAATGTACAATGGGCAAACATCTATACTAATAAAAGGCAAAGCCCTCACTGACTGACTGACTCACTCACTCACTCATCACTAATTCTCCAACTTCCCGTGTAGGTAGAAGGCTGAAATTTGGCAGGCTTATTCCTTACAGCTCACTTACAAAAGTTAAGCAGGTTTCATTTCGAAATTCTACATGTAACGGTCATAACGGTCGACAAAGTCCGCCATGTTGAACTTTCTTATTTATGGCCCCATCTTCACGAAATTTGGTAGGCGGCTTCCCTGCGCTAACCGAAACCGATGTATGTACTTATTTTGGTGGTATGATACCACTGTCGGCTGCCATATTGAACTTTCCAACGTCACTAATTCTCCAACTTCCCGTGCAGGTAGTAGGCTGAAATTTGACAGGCTTATTCCTTACAGCTTACTTACAAAAGTTAAGCAGGTTTCACTTTGAAATTCTACGTGTAACGGTCATAATGGTTGACGTCGTCCTACATGTTGAACTTTCTTATTTATGGCCCCATCTTCACGAAAATTGGTAGGTGGCTTCCCTGCGCTAACCGAAACCAATGTACATACTTATTTCCGTGATATGACGCCACTGTCGGCCGCCATATTGAACTTTCCAACAGTCTTTGTTACTTATGGGCCCATCTTCAAGAAATTTGGTACGCGGGTTCCCAACGCTAACTGAATCCTACTTACGTACATATATACGTCCATAGCCTGCTCGGTCACTGTGTGAGGCGGCGTTGGGTCCCCCATCCCAACGCCTCCCACGTTGTTGGCTACCTGCCTATATAAGGCCGTCCATCGCTCCAGTCTCTACATTCCCTTCCTTGCTTCACCACGGGATTAACGTCTCCCTGCTGATAACTGCAGTCTTTTTATTTAATCCACAGCTTCTCTGCTGTTTTATTGTTTGTTTATTACAATTCTAGTTATTGTTTAGGTATTTTAGGCTTACTTTACATTTATCAGGTACCCATTTCCTTTATCATTCCAACCGTACCCCCATTAACATGTCTATCGAGGTGATCACCATCGATCAAAGAACTGTCACTTACCGAGTGGTTTCCATGCCCGGAGATGGCACCTACCTTTTCCATTCTGTTTGTTACATACTGCACGGCCATATCCGGCTCACTCTTGATATCCGGAGGAATATTGTGTCTTATGCATTGAATGACTGGGACAGGTTCAAGGTGTGGACTGATGACGGTACAGGAGATAATTATACTACACAGGAGCACTAGAAGAGTGAAATGCTTAAGCCCTTCACCTATGGTTATGCATGTGAGTTGATGGCTGCCTCTGAATTGTTCGGTTGTCACTTTCAAGTGTACCGAAATGGCCAAATATTTTACACCTTTCGACAACCGCCAATGCCTCTTAAACATCTTAGATTCACAGGTGACGATTTCAGTAGTGGACACTTTGATGTTTATGAATGTTTAAACTCTCAAAAGCCGGATGTGAAGTTATCGATGAAACCGGTTGTATACTTACAACGCTTGACAGTTGCTGAATGTCACTTGAACAGAAGTCCTGCAAACACTAACGTAATTGAAACAAACCATGAAACTCAAACCGATTATGACAGCAGCAATCCAAGCTGTGAGATTTGAAACAAGATTACTGTTCACATGGCCAACTGTACGTTGTGCTTTTGTTTTTGCGTTTTGGGGACTATGTAGTGCCTGTGGGACATGGGGAAGACGTGCCCCAAGGGTGAAGAAAAATAAATCATTTGTTTAAATTTTCACATGCTTCCGGTGTTAGTCTGTGTCGGATCGACGCTGATATAGCGCTTTATTCCACAATAATATATATATTTAATAACATGAAAAGAGAAATAAGAAATATACGAAAGAAAAATGTTTCTGCAGACTGAGATGTCCACACATAGTAGCTACAGTTTTTTTTGCACTGTCACTTTAATACCACTGTATGCAGGCAGCTATGGCCTCTGGCACACTTGACAGATCTTTTGACACTTACCAAGTGGCACTGCAGGATGCTTAACCAGCAACAAGCATTAGGAAACATCCTTGCGGTGCAAAGCAAAATATCCTAAATAAAAAAAGAAATAGAACACATGTACCGTGAATTGTAACCGGTGTGCTAAATAGTCTGTGTTAATTAATTGGAGGTCCTGTTAGGGCTCTATTGTTGTCCAATCACTGAAATATCAACTCTGGTATTGTGGAACTGACTATATAAAGGGAATCCTTAGTTACAGTCCAGGAGGTCTGCAGGGGCTGCAAGTTTTCATTCCAACCAGTTCCATAATTACAAGCAAGTCCTAAGATAATGAAATTTGGAATTAATGACATGGCTTGTTAGTGCTTTCATTCTTCCATGACAAATATTCTATATTTTTTTGTTTTCTGAGAGCTTTATTCATATTTTTGTAGTCCATCCCTTCTCTCTGATGTTGTATTAACACAGGTACTTCATGATACATGAACACAAGTTCAAATGGAAGCAAGTGAGCTGGAGAACTGGTGGTTCATTTATCACTTACACCTCATTATTAACTAATGGTTGGTTAAAAAAGACCTGAAACAATTAAAACCCAAATGCAGCAGTTTAAAACTAAAATTACCAATCACTGATTCACCAATGACTTTCAGGTTTTATGGACCATTGATGGTCCAGAGATTGTTGAAGAAAAGAAAAGAAGAAAAATTATATATATATACACACACAGTGGTGTGAAAAACTATTTGCCCCCTTCCTGATTTCTTATTCTTTTGCATGTTTGTCACACAAAATGTTTCTGATCATCAAACACATTTAACCATTAGTCAAATATAACACAAGTAAACACAAAATGCAGTTTTTAAATTATGGTTTTTATTATTTAGGGAGAAAAAATCCAAACCTACATGGCCCTGTGTGAAAAAGTAATTGCCCCCTTGTTAAAAACTAACCTAACTGTGGTGTATCACACCTGAGTTCAATTTCCGTAGCCACCCCCAGGCCTGATTACTGCCACACCTGTTTCAATCAAGAAATCACTTAAATAGGAGCTGCCTGACACAGAGAAGTAGACCAAAAGCACCTCAAAAGCTAGACATCATGCCAAGATCCAAAGAAATTCAGGAACAAATGAGAACAAAAGTAATTGAGATCTATCAGTCTGGTAAAGGTTATAAAGCCTTTTCTAAAGCTTTGGGACCAGCGAACCACAGTGAGAGCCATTATCCACAAATGGCAAAAACATGGAACAGTGGTGAACCTTCCCAGGAGTGGCCGGCCGACCAAAATTACCCCAAGAGCTCGGAGACGACTCATCCGTGAGGTCACAAAAGACCCCAGGACAACGTCTAAAGAACTGCAGGCCTCACTTGCCTCAATTAAGGTCAGTGTTCACGACTCCACCATAAGAAAGAGACTTGGCAAAAACGGCCTGCATGGCAGATTTCCAAGACGCAAACCACTGTTAAGCAAAAGAACATTAGGGCTCGTCTCAATTTTGCTAAGAAACATCTCAATGATTGCCAAGACTTTTGGGAAAATACCTTGTGGACTGATGAGACAAAAGTTGAACTTTTTGGAAGGCAAATGTCCCATTACATCTGGCGTAAAAGGAACACAGCATTTCAGAAAAAGAACATCATACCAACAGTAAAATATGGTGGTGGTAGTGTGATGGTCTAGGGTTGTTTTGCTGCTTCAGGACCTGGAAGGCTAGCTGTGATAGATGGAACCATGAATTCTACTGTCTACCAAAAATCCTGAAGGAGAATGTCCGGCCATCTGTTTGTCAACTCAAGCTGAAGCGATCTTGGGTGCTGCAACAGGACAATGACCCAAAACACACCAGCAAATCCACCTCTGAATGGCTGAAGAAAAACAAAATAAAGACTTTGGAGTGGCCTAGTCAAAGTCCTGACCTGAATCCAATTGAGATGCTATGGCATGACCTTAAAAAGGCGGTTCATGCTAGAAAACCCTCAAATAAAGCTGAATTACAACAATTCTGCAAAGATGAGTGGGCCAAAATTCCTCCAGAGTGCTGTAAAAGACTCATTGCAAGTTATCGCAAACGCTTGATTGCAGTTATTGCTGTTAAGGGTGGCCCAACCAGTTATTAGGTTCAGGGGGCAATTACTTTTTCACACAGGGCCATGTAGGTTTGGATTTTTTTCTCCTAAATAATAAAAACCATCATTTAAAAACTGCATTTTGTGTTTACTTGTGTTATATTTGACTAATGGTTAAATGTGTTTGATGATCAGAAACATTTTGTGTGGCAAACATGCAAAAGAATAAGAAATCAGGAAGGGGGCAAATAGTTTTTCACACCACTGTATATATATATATATATATCCCCTTTCTCCAGTCAGTGGCCCCGGATCAATCAAACCCCCAGGCTGCAGGCTACGTTTGAAGCACCCTGACATGGCGGTGCCTCATGCATTGTGTTGTTTGTCAGATATACAAGTACGAAGTTTGCTGTACTCAGTAGAATTGACAAATATCAATACAGTACTACTAACTGTTGCTACAACATCTCAAAGGCATGCCGGTTAAGTTATTTGGTGATTGTAAATCAGCCCCTTGTGAGTCAGCGAATGTAGGTGTTGGTCCACGAGTATGCTCTGGCATAGACTGGATTGCCGTCCAGGGTTAGTTTACATCTTCCATCCATTTTCTAATCTGCCTATCCAGTTTAAGTTTGTGGGGAGCTGGGGGGCTATCCCAGTAGCAATGGGCTACATACAGTATAGAATCAACCTGGGATGATGCTTCAGTACACCATGGTGTGTGAACAATGACTTCAGTGGAGCCAAATAAGGACACCAACTAACGTGGGTTGTCTATTTAATCTTTGGGTCTTAGTGGGGACCAGAGAGAAAACCCTGCACAAACACAAAGTACCCCACCCGGGGTTTGAGCCTAGAACTCAAGATTGCTTCATGTTGAAATATTATTTGCAGCTCATTTACAGTATAGTAAAGAACTTTATGGTATGCATTCACACAAACAGAACTGACAGCAATTATGAATAAAAGCATGTGACACCTCCATTCATTAACATCTTTACTTAGTGCATTGACTGCTTGAATATCTACAGTACAGTGTCGAGCAATGCTGAAAAGGAGACAGCATGTCAAACTCATCATCAGTGCCCACCCATTTGCCACCTCTCTAAACTTTGGAGTCCTCATCAGTTTTTAAAGGGCCAGACAGGAGAGCCTCAGAAACCCTCTGAATACAAATCGCTGCTGCCACCTGGATGCATGAAGTGCATATTTTATTCCACACCATCTAATCTCCAGATATGTGGGGCATGACTAAAGAAACATGAACTCTCACCATTGGCAGCAAAGCGCTGTTACTTTTGGGGTCTTGTAGAGATTGATAATCCCAAACTCAGAATAACCAAAGAACCTATAACAATGGACCCATGATGGAGACATGCAAACCCCTGCATTACCATGATGCACAGTCAAGTTTTTAATTGCATTACAGCATAATAATATTCTAATATGCCAGCATACAACTGTCTCAGATGGGAATCTTCACGTTCCTGTATTTTCAAATTGCAACCAAGACGACGGCTGCTGTGCATTCCTAACGTTCATCACCAGCAGCTGCACACAGAAACTCTGTTAAACAGTATTTGAATGACAAACAAACACTTCTAAAATGAATGCCCTGTACGAGATCAACTGCACCCTTAACCGTGCTTGTTGCATGATGTTTAAAACATTTAAAGCTGAGCCTTCACTCACAATTTTGCTCTCTCTCCTATCCTATCTTATTCAGTCTATGTCTGATCCAGCTGATGCTTGAAAAGGAAGGCTTTGTGTTCTTTTAACCTGAAAAAGCAAGCTAAAGCAGGACGACTGCTGCAACACTTGTCATGTGCAATATGCTTGTGTGATGAAGACAAACTCGTATTTTAAAAAAAGCCTAAAGACTGTTCCTGCCTTTTAAACAGTAAAATTATTTTATTAGATTACCTTCCTGTCTCTAATTATAGACAATCACACAAATAACTTGACCATCAGCTACAAGTTCATATGTCTGTGATGTTCTTAGGAGACAGCTTCTCAGTTGCCTTTTATTTCTTAAAGGCAATCCCATTTTTAACTCTTTATAATCATTCATTGTGATTTTAGCAACTCTTCACTCTGGGTGTCAATAAGAATATTTTCTTTTTCTGATACAAGGTCACAAATCCTGCCTTGTTTGACTTTTTCAGTAATTCTGCTCTGAGCCGGATTGATTCTAAATCCATAGCAGGATAGGTACCTTGCAAACTGACAAACATGAAGACAGCACTTATATACAGTCATAAGAAAAAGTTTGGGAACCCCTCTCAGCCTGCATAATAATTGACTCTACTTTCAACAAAAAAAAGATAACGGTGGTATGTCTTTCATTTCCTAGGAACATCGGAGTACTGGGGTGTTTTCCGAACAAACATTTTTAGTGAAGTAGTATTTAGTCGTATGAAATTAAATCAAATCTGAAAAACTGGCTGTGGAAATATTTGGGTCCCCTTGTAATTTTGCTGATTTGAATGCCTGTCACTGCTCAATGCTGATTACTTGCAACACCAAATTGGTTGGATTAGCTGGTCAAGCCTTGAACTTCATAGACAGGAGTGTGGAATCATGAGAAAAGGCATTTAAGGGTGATGAGAAAGAAGCCCTTTCTGCACTCGCGCCACAAACCGAGTCGCCTGTTGTATGCAAATGCTCATTTAGACAAGCCAGATTCATTTTGGAACAAAGTGCTTTGGACTGATGAGACAGAAATTGAGTTATTTGGTCCTAACAAAAAGCGCTTTGCATGGTGGAAGAAGAACACCGCATTCCAAGAAAAACACCTGCTACCTACTGTCAAATTTGGTGCAGGTTCCATCATGCTGTGGGGCTGTGTGGCTAGTTCAGAGACTGGGGCCCTTGTTAAAGTCGAGGGTCAGATGAATTCAACCCAATATCAACAAATTCTTCAGGATAATGTTGAAGTATCAGTCACAAAGTTGAAGTTACGCAGGGGTTGGATATTCTAACAAGACAATCACTCAAAACACAATTCGAAATCTACAAAGGCATTCATGCAGAGGGAGAAGTACAATGTTCTGGAATGGCCGTCACAGTCCCCTGATTTGAATATCAAAAAATCTATGGGATGATTTGAAGCAGGCTGTCCATGCTCGTGGCGCAGTGGTAGCGCTTCTGCCTCGCAATTAGGAGACCCGGGTTCGCTTCCCAGGTCCTCCCTGCATGGAGTTTGCATGTTCTCCTCGTGTCTGCTTGGTTTCCTCCCACAGTCCAAAGACATGCAGGTTAAGTGGATTGGCAATTCTAAACTGGCCCTAGTGTGTGCTTGTTGTTTGTGTGTGTCCTGCGGTGGGTTGGCACCCTGCCCGGGATTGGTTCCTGCCTTGTGCCCTGGGATTGGCTCCAGCAGACCCCCGTGACCCTGTGTTCGGATTCAGTGGGTTGGACAATGGATGGATGGATGGATGTCCATGCTCGGCAGCCATCAGATTTAACTGAATAGGAGGGATTTTGTATAGAATGGTCAGAAATACCAACATCCAGAATGAAGACACTCATCAAAGGCTATAGGAGGACAGCGTCTAGAGGCTGTTATATTTGCAAAAGGAAGCTCAAACCAAGTATTGATGTAATATCTCGGTTGGGGTGCCCAAATTAATGCACCTGTGTAATTTTGTTATGATCCGTATTGCATATTTTCTGTTAATCCAATAAAGTTAATGTCACTGCTGAAATACTACTGTTTCCACAAGGCATGTCGTAAATTAAAAGGAAGTTGCTACTTTGAAAGCTCAGCCAATGATAAACAAAAATCCAAAGAATTAAGAGGGGTTCCCAAACTTTTTCATATGACTGTATAAATTAATCTGAATGTGCATAATCATGTAAGATGATCTTTAAATGTTTCAGCATTGGCATTTATTTACACTTCTTTAATGCCCGCTCTTTCAATGCCATTCCATAGCGCTTTTCAATTGACAAATGAGAATTTAAAGCCTGTCAACTTGCTGGAAACTACAAGTCACTTTTCTTGTCAGCCAACATTTGTCATACTGTCAGAATTTTAAAGCTGATAAGACGTAATATTCTCTAACAGCTGTGATGATGCAGAAAGTAGAGGCACACTTATCAAAGCACTGTAATCCATTGATATGCACAACTCACGCAAGTGTCTTGTTAATAAATCTATTAGCAGAGAATGAAGTCCGTTTCCATGCATTCTTGCTATTTCTCCATAATGGCTCCTTTCAATTAGGTCTTATTTCTCAAAGAAGAGAAAGAAGGTTGTCTACAGTTAAAAATTATAACATGAATGAAATATACTCACCAGTTTATATTTCTTAGTCATTTAGTGACTTCCAAGCACTGTATAAAACACACAACTATACAGATAATCACCCTCATCTCCTGCTGGAAATATTAGAGGTGCTTGTGGCCAGCTTTAACACTGCCTGCTATGAAATCTGCCAACAGCACCATTCATCTCTTGATGCTGGCATAAGCACTATACAGTATGCTTGCTTTTTGAGAAGATATGGTTAGCTGCATAAGATGAGGTGAACATTTGGGAGAGGCTAATGCCATCTTTTTTTTTTTTCAGTGTGGCATCCAGTCTAAATCAACTTCCACATAAGGTGGTCCAGATCTTTGTTAAAGTGAAACTAAGCCTATGACTGGAATTAATCGATTGACGTTTTAAAGTTCTTAAAGAAATGTACTTAGGAGAATGCAAGTAGCTTACTGAGAAATAAACAACTCTAGGATAACCTCCTATACAGGGTGGTCCAGATCGAATTATGCAGATCCAGATCGTCTGGATGACTTTGATTTATGCGGGAATGATTTCAGTTCGGCGTGATGTCGTCAGTTCGCACACTTCTCGATGCTCTGAGATTTTTCGGATGATTTTCTATGTAATAAACTTAAGTTATAGCGTAATGAAAATTGCATAATTAGATCAGGACCACCCTATAGACAGAGACAATTCAGACTGTCGTGAACAGGGAGTTTGAAGCACCAGACAGTTCCAATATGTTTGAAAAACACTTCCAAAAATGTCAATTAAAGGGGGAAATACTATCAAAAACCCTGACCACATACAAAAAAGGCTCTTGATGAATCTTTATAAAAAGTTTTTTTTTTTTTTTTTCCAACAAACTGCCAGAGGTACAAAAGAAAGCTTTGAGGAGTACAAAATGCAAAATGGAATGCCTGAAACACAAAAGCCAAACCAAAGCAAACAAGTGCCAATACAGACATTTAGATGTGAAGTCAATGCGAGAGATGGACGTCTGAAGTGGAGCTCCGCTAGCAGTGGTGCTATTTTTCATATTATTTGCTTATTATTCTGAGATATCCTGTATTTATTCAACCCGAGAGGGACCGCTACAGTATATGTAAACACATATAAACATGGCCAACAAGAAGGGGGGTCCGAAAGAATCGAAGACTAAAGCTACATCCAAGCTGCGATCAGCAAGCCCTAGTTCGAGATACGGCCTCTCAGAGACAGACCTGGATCAGATGGGCGAAAGTACAGACTCCTCGGGACCACGGTCCGCTACATCGTCGCCTGCTGAGAGCGAAAAGGGGAGCGAAGGTGCGATCGTGAGTGCAGATGTGGATAGCTCGCCGATTGGAGAGGATTACCTGAAACTGGAAAAGGCCGGGAGGTCCGCGGCTTCAGTTACGCGGGACTGGAGCAGCGGGACACCGGCTTCAGCAGAGTCTGCTGCTTCATCTACGGTACAAGAAGGCACATTTGAGCTATCTGAACTGAAAGTGTTGCTCGCTGACCTCAGGCAAGATATAAAGAAAAGCGAGAAGGCTAATGAGAAAGCAACGGCAAAGGCACATGAGAGACTGAAACAGGAGATGAAACAGGCCAATGAATGTCTGCGACAGGAAATCCAACAGGCAAATGAAAGGCTTCGTCAAGAGGTACAGCTTGAACTTCGACAGGTGCTGGGTAAAATTGAAGAGCACATTGAGAAAAACTCGGCTAAACTGAGCACGCTTGCTGATCGATTGGAGCATCTTAGTGAGACATTCACGAATCGGATCGAAATAGCCGAACATCTAGCTGCCAGTGCCGAGGAAAGAGCAGTAAATGTCAGTTCGGAATGTAAAAAACTCGGAGAAAAACTTGGAGACAGACTGGCTGCTTTAGAAGATGGGAATAGAAGGTATAATGTCAGAATTGAAGGCTTGCCGGAGAATCGAGAAAGTTTAAACCCGGTGAAATTCGCAACTGAACTTTTTTCTAAAATAATCGGGGGCGACTTTAAAGCAGAATCTGAGATAGCAGCGGCTTACGCGACGCTGATCAAACACCGTCAGACCCGACCAAGATCTTTTATAGTCCGCTTTGAACGATTATCATTTAAGTTAGAGGTGATGGAACTCCTCAGGAAAAAAGGAAGATATTATATATGAAGATTGCCAATTCGCGTCTTCCCTGACTTCTCTCCAGCAACAGCTATCAAACGCCGCCTTCTATAATATTAAACAGCGCTACGGCAAGCCAATGTCAAATACGGCCTCCTGTATCCGCAAAACTGAAAGTGGAATGGCAGGGTCATTTCTATGTTTTCGCTAGCAAGGAGGAGGCAGAAAATGAGTTAAGAAAGCTGATCCCGGGACTATTCTGATACATAATTGTGAGTCATGGCGGTAAATGATAAAGCTAGGATTAATAATCTACTGTCTGATCTATTTGTTTTAAAATACGGGTTTTTATCAGCATATATTCTCATATTCTTATATTATTATTACTTACTTATTACTTATCATTACTTAGTATTACTAGGGCTAAATGTTTGTGTTTTATTGTGCTTAATTACGTTTTCCTCCTCTTTTTTTTTTTTCTAATTATTTCATGTGTACCCTAAATGAGACTGTTCAATATCATACCCTTGGTTTGCTGTTATTGCTATTACTGCATTAAGACTTGTTATGCTTGTTTTGGACACATCTTTAACACCATCACCTGGGTTTATTATCTGGGGATATCATCTTAATGCACTAAAATTGATGAAGATTATATGTATGTATGTATGTATATATATATATATATGTATATGTATATGTATATATATATATATATTAAGTGCAAAATTCTTTTCTTTCTTTTTCCTCTTTTAAAGACTATATTGGTAACAGATATCTCTATCTTTTAACCTTAAAGCCACTGCATGGGGGCTTGATGTGCTTTGGACGTGCTCTGTCTCTGGGTATGTCAGAGGACTGGGACTGCATGAAGTGGGTTTTAGCCTCACCTGGGGAGGCAAAAAGGGAGGGTGGGGGTTAAGGGGAAGAGAAAGAGAGCAGGCTTGATCTATATCTAATCTATCATCTCAATCTTTATAATTATAACTATCAACGTAATAATAAGCTGCATGGCAACAACTCTTGGGGGAATAGGAAATTAAGACCTAAACTATTTCACTTCCAGTTAACACTATAATATGACACCAAAACTCAGAATCAGTGTCTCCATGATGGGACAGTTAACTTCGTAAGCTGGAATGTTAAAGGCCTGAATCACGAATTAAAGAGAAAGAAAGTACTTTCTCACCTAACAGGTCTAAATGCTAAAATAGTATTTTTACAGGAAACCCACTTACTAAGTAAGGATCAGTTCCGCTGCAAAAGACTGGACTGGCCAAATGTTCCATTCTAGTTTTACAAAGAAAACTAGAGGGGTGGGAATTCTCATACATAGAACAGTACCATTTGTAGCATCAGATGTAGTATTGGATCCTGAAGGGAGATATGTGATGGTCATGGGAGACTTATCTAACTGTAAAATGATTTTGATAAATGTTTATGCACCTAATGTTGATGATAAGGAATTTATACAAAATTTATTTGCATCCATTCCCAATCTGAACACTCATAAACTTATAATGGCTGGGGACTTTAATTGTGTTCTAAATCCACTTTTAGATAAGACTTCCTCCACAGGGGAACGCAACTAACACCGCAAAGATAATTACAAAGTTTATAACTGATCACAACTTATCAGATCCCTGGAGGTTTTAAACCCAAATTCAAGAACATATTCTTTCTACTCACCAGTACATCATTGCTACTCAAGGATTGATTACTTCTTTATAGATAATAACTTCTTGCCTAAGATTAAATCTTGTAAATACGATGCTATTGTTATTTCAGACCATGCTCCGATGATCTTGGAGCTGAAATTACTAAGCCCCATACACTCACCAGCAGATGGCGCCTCAACCCGCTTCTATTAGCTGACGAGAATTGTACTGAATTTATATCCAAACAAATTGAATTCTTTCTAGAGACAAATACATCCCCTGAGATCTCTGCAGGAACACTCTGGGAAACTCTTAAGGCCTTCTTAAGAGGACAGATTATCTCATATCTTTCCCACAGAAATAAATCCGAAGCGAAGAAAGTAGCAGAGATAAAAAGCGAAATTACTAAAATAGATGAAGAACATGCCAGACTACCAAGCGAGACTCTACATAAGAGGAGGCAGGCTCTACATTCAGAATTAAACCTCTTGACAACTAAAGAAACCGAACAACTAATTTACAAATCCAGACATCATTATTATGAACATGGAGAGAAAGCTAATAAGCTTTTAGCGCAACAAATTCACAAGCAAGAAGTGCAACGCAATCTCGTAATTACTAACACGAATGGAGATAAAATCATCGAACACAAAAATATAATGTGCACTTTTAGAGACTACTATAAATCCCTATATACTACTGAGTTTAAAGAAGACAATATACAATCTAATGCATTTCTGGATAAATTACAGATACCACAAATTGACGCTATTAGTGTGGAGGAGCTCGATAAACCTCTGTCATTATCAGAATTACTGGATGCTATAAAGTCACTCCAAGGTGGAAAAGCAGCAGGCCCTGATGGCTACCCTGCAGAGTTTTACAAGAAATTCTCCGCTCAGCTAGCTCCCTCCTATTAGCAACATTTACAGAAGCCAGAGATAACCAATCTCTTCCACAAACCTTTCGCCAAGCACTAATCACTGTCTTTCCAAAACAAAATAAGGACTTATTACAATGTGCATCATACAGACCAATTTCACTTCTGAATAACGACGTTAAAATACTCTCTAAAATCATAGCTAGAAGGATGGAGAAAGTGCTCCCTCATAATATCACAAGACCAAACTGGATTTATTAGGGGCCGACACTTATCTTCAAATCTTCGACGCCTGTTTAATGTAATATACTCACCAACTAAATCAAACACCCCAGAAATATTATTATCATTGGATGCAGAAAAGCATTCGACATGATTGAATGGAAATACCTTTTACTATTTTGGAGAAGTTTGGGTTTGGCCCAACATTTGTGCATGGATTAAATTACTGTATACTAACCCAGAAGCTTCAGTTTGCATCAATAACATTTGCTCAGACTACTTTAAACTAGAACGTGGCACAAGACAAGGATGCCCTTTGTCACCACTGCTGTTTGCAATTGCCATTGAACCACTGGCAATACATTGTCGAAATACTGATCAGATAAAGGGGATTAGCAGAGAAGGACTGGAACAGAAAATCTCATTATATGCAGATGACATGGTACTGTATATATCGGATCCAGAAAATTCTGTGCCTGCAGTCTTAGCAGCACTCACAGAATTTCAAAAGCTCTCTGGTCTCAGAATTAATCTGAATAAAAGTGTACTCTTTCCGTGAATTCGCAAGCATATAATATTAGATTAGACACCCTTCCTTTTATCATTGCAGAACAGTTTAAATACCTCGGGTAAACATCACAAGTAAACATAAAGCTCTTTATCAAAAAATTTCGTGCGTCTGTATGGAAAAAATTAAACAAGACTTGCATAGATGGTCAACCCTTCATCTCACACTAGCTGGAAGAATTAACACTGTTAAGATGAATATTCTTCCTAAGCTCCTTTTTATTTCAAAACATACCAATATACATTAATAAATCGTTCTTTAAGCAATTAGATTCAACAATAACCTCATTTATTTGGAATTCTAAACATCCACGCATCAAAAGAGCGACCCTACAAAGACAAAAGGCAGAAGGCGGCATGGCTCTACCTAACTTCCAGTTTTATTACTGGGCGCAAATATACAGTCGATAAGAACCTGGACACAAATAGAAGAACATACACAGGCATGGACCGCAATAGAAGTAAAATCCTGCAGTACTTCTTTGTATTCCTTGCTTTGTGCTCCAATAAACACACGCTATCGGCAATACACTAATAACCCAATTGTGCTCCACTCACTTAGAATCTGGAACCAATGTAGAAAGCATTTTAAGACGGAGAAGCTTCTTTCTGTGGCACCCTGCAAAAGAACCACCTCTTTCAACCCTCACAAACATATGCAGTTTTAATATCTGGAAAAATTTGGAATTAACTTGCTTAGAGACCTTTATATAGACAACGTCTTTGCATCCTATGAACAATTACGTTCCAAATTTAACATTCCAGCTACAAATTTCTTTCACTATCTTCAAATCAGGAACTTTGTTAAACAGAACCTTCCAGATTTTCCTCATCTTGCACCCTCATCCACGCTGGAAAAATTATTGCTCAATTTCAAGGAGTTAGACTCCATCTCTACAATATATAAAATCCTTTTACAATCCCTTCCTTTCAAAGATCCAAGAGGACACTGGGAAAATGACCTCTCAATTAATATATCAGAAAAGGAGTGGAAAGTAGCAATGCAGAGAATTCACTCAAGCTCCATATGCAAAGCATACAATTATACAACTCAAAATTATATATCGAGCACATCTGTCTCGACTAAAACTCTCCAAAATGTTTCCAGGGCATGATCCAACCTGTGAACGTTGCAACCAAGCCCCAGCCTCACTAGGTCACATGTTCTGGGCCTGCTCCAAATTAACATTATTCTGGACAAAAATTTTTAATTACCTCTCAGACAGTCTTGGACTCACAATCCCTCCTAACCCATTAACAGCTGTGTTTGGGGTTCTTCCAGAGGGTCTTAAAGTGGAGAAAGACAAACAAACTGTGATTGCATTCACTACACTGTTGGCACGCAGACTTATTCTGATAAACTGGAAGAACCCAAACTCTCCTCTTTTAAGTCAGTGGGAAACTGATGTGTTATATTATTTAAAATTGGAAAAATCAAATACTCAGTTAGAGGATCTGTGCAGACTTTTTCAAAACATGGCAGGATCTAATCAGTAATATTTTGAAATGATTTTATAAAGCACAGAGAATTTGTTGATTTAGGTATTTTTAAAAGCCTTAAATTTTACACCGTTTGGCTTGCTCTCTCTCTCAAGGGTGGGGATCGATCTGTTCTTAGCATAATTGTTTTTTTTTTGTAAAACTTGATTGCTATGTATTGATTGTAATAAAATTAATAAATAAAAAAAAAAAAAAAAAAATACAGAAAAAGCACACAAAAATTCACAAGAACTCACCAGTTCCAGAGTGCATTTACACCCAGCAACTGTGAGAGACCTGCTGAACTTGTAGGGCTGATGGCAGTTCCTAGTAGCGATTGACAGGTGGCCCTGTCTCTTGGGGGACCACCCACAAAAAACACGGAATATAACACAGGCAAAGGTATTACAGCAGATAATTAACACAAGTAACATTAACATAAACAAATGTCTCAGCAAAGAACAGGACAACAAAACAGGACTTTCAACCCCATGCAAGGGAGGAAGCCTGACGGTGATATTACAAAGACAGAATCCCGCTCACATTATTGTGCAGCCAACTATAAAAGTGCTTCAAGTCAAGGGTTTACAAAAGCACATCAGCAATTTATGCCATGACTACTTTATTAATCTTTATGAACATGATACATAACACAAAAAGAAAATAAAAATGTGTTCTCATATTGAAATAATCCAGGGAATGGGATATTTCAATCTGGAAGGGGTACCATGTCTTCATTGTTGAGAGAATATGAAAGGACCGTGATAACGATTGGGCCTGGCTTGGAGTTTTGTGACAGCAAAGATTTGTTTTTGAATGGTTTATCACAAACCTTACAATCCAGTGAGTTTATTCATAGAAAGTCTAGGACAGCCTACAACTCCTGTAAAATGTGTTAGTAATGTTTGTCACGGTCTTTAATTGCAAGTTTATAAAGCTTTAAGCTTCCAAGTTACTTACAGCCAGCTACAGGCACTCATTATGAAAATCCTTATGCTTATGCTTTAGTAAGGGGAAAATGAAATGTGTGTTTAATTCAATCTATTAAAGTAAATAAGGAAACACAAATAACAAAAGTATTTCAAAAAATATCAAAACAAAAAGAATTTAAAATCCAGGATTCAAAATTTTTAAAATACAAAGGGAAAATAATTAAAGAACTGCGGTGGGCTGGCGTCCTGCCCGGGGTTTGTTTCCTGCCTTGTGCCCTGTGTTGGCTGGGATTGGCTCCAGCAGACCCCCGTGACACTAAGGATATGATGGGTTGGATAATGGTAAAATAATTAAAAAAATGTACAAAACTCAAGTTAACAAGATAACAACAAAACCCAACATTCCAAAAATGCAAAAAACGCAACTTTAACAAAATGAGCTAAAAATCCCAATAAAACTTGATTTCATGATTTGTTTGTATTTTTGATAAGTTTTCTTGCTAAGGATAATTTTTTCTAGACTTCTAAATAACATATTCTAAATATTTTTCACTCTGCAGAATTTCATTGTAATCTTGTTTGCCTTTTATATTTGGATTTGAGTGTTGTTCTTTTCTTTTAAAGTCACGTTTTGAAATTATCCACATTTTTGTGGCCACTGTCATTTTGTGCCAATGTCGGTAAGACACAATGTCCTGGTATCAGAGGGAGTTTCCCAGAAGTCACATGATGTAACATCATAGCTGCATGAAAGTTTGGAGAGTTTAAAAATGAAAAATCTTACACATGTGCTTATTATTGACATGCAGTCCAATGATTCAAAAATTAAATACTGCAAAAGGCTAAATATGAACAACAACCTCTCTGCCTGTTTATAAAAATAAAAACATTCACTTAATTATGAATTATTAACATGTATGTACCATGTCCTTGGGGGTTATCAATAGATAGGCTTGCAGGAGCCATGTTTTAATTACAATAAACTTTTTGCCCTCCCCGGGTGGCGGCACTTAAAAATGTTTGGATTCCCCAATAAATCAGGTCATAAGTTTCGATTTAGACCAAGATTGTGGTCCTAGTTCAGTTAGTTTGAAAATAATCGTGTGACAGACATTATCACTTTACATATAGAGATTATACAGGTTTCCGATTTCCCAGGCAGGTTTTGTGTGCTCTGATTTCTTGATTACATATTGGACTAGTCGCACCTTATCTCAATCTTCTTGTAATGACCCTTGGAAGTCTTTAGCTTTGATTTCATGCCCAGTACTTTGTTATGGCTGACCCCTTTACTCAGACTGGCAACTTCACAACCGAGACTATTGACTTGGCTAACCTGAAGATTCTTCAGATAATAATAAGCTGTACTCCTTAGAAACAGTCCTTTTTCCCCAAGCGACAAAATAACAGGCAATGCAAATCAGAGATGTAAAATCAAGTGCACATATACTGCAAGTGAATGAATACATATATTGTGACAGATAGGGGGCGCTATCGCTCCCTTCAACCCCTGTCCACGACTCCAGACACCAGGTAAAAGTCCAAATGATGACTTTATTAAATCGCCACAGTGCAAAAAGTACCCTCTCCTCCACTATACTCATACAATAAATCACAATAATCACAATACAATCCTCCACTCCCAGACGCGTTGCCACCCTACCACCCAGCTCAGCTCACCGTCTGGGAGCTCCCACAATCCTTTTATATTCCCAATCCCCAGTCCATGTAATCTTGTATCACTTCCGGGTCAGGTAAAAAGTCCTTTTCTTCACACCGGAAGCACGTCATTCCCCTTGTCCATGTGACCTGGACGTACTTCCGGGGCGTAGGGTAAATAACTGTTGTTCCCCCCTGCAGCGTCTCCTAGTGGCCCCCATTGGCATCCAGCAGGGCTGCGTATAAAAACTGCAATGTCCATGATGCCCTGCTGGTTTTCGGGGAACCTCCATACTGCAGGGAGGGCACCACCTGGCGGCTTGGGGGTATTGGCCGGGATAAACGGCCGGCCATACACCACAATAATATATATATATATATATATATATATATATATATATATATATATATATATATATATATATATATAGGGCTATATATCCGGCCACCAGCATAACCAGGACGGGCGTGGTCTGGAGGCGGTTCAATGCCCCTTAGGGCTGGGCTTCCATGCCCTTATCCGAGGCCACCAGCGTAACCAGGACGGACGCCTCGTGGTCTGGAGGCGGTTCAAGCCCTCCTCTGGTCCTCCTGCGCCTCGGCCGGTGCCACAATATATATATATATATATATATATATATATATATATACACATATACACACACATACATCCATCCATCCATCCATCCATCCATTTTCTAACCCGCTGAATCCGAACACAGGGTCACGGGGGTCTGCTGGAGCCAATCCCAGCCAACACAGGGCACAAGGCAGGAAGCAATCCAGGGCAGGGTGCCAACCCACCGCAGGACACACACAAACACACCCACACACCAAGCACAAACTAGGGCCAATTTTAGAATCACCAATCCACCTAACCTGCATGTCTTTGGATTGTGGGAGGAAACCAGAGCGCCCGGAGGAAACCCACGCAGACACGGGAGAACATGCTATATATATATATATATATATATATATATATATATATATACAAATATACAACGTGTATATAAATATATATAGTAATAAAAAAATACAAAGCCCTCCCTTGCCCCTAAACAATAAATAAATACACACAGATCAAAAACAAACTGCAGTTGAAATGTATGTGATGTATGAGTCCAAGCTTATTAAAAAGTCATGCAATAATTAAATACTGGCAGAAATTATATTTTGTTCCTCCCTGAAAACACAAAACAATCTCACGGTGTAAGTCCTTATCAATGGCTGATTGAAATCCAAACCCCGGGGTTTCTCCGCACTGGCTATCGTGATGATATTCCAGATAATGAAAAAGCAAGCAGTGAAACTGTGCAATGAATATAAGTGACGATTTGGAAAATGAATGCGTAAAGTGGCTCCCTTCTCCTCTCGATCTCCTCCCTCCTTCTGTCTCCTCACTCTCCTTGTTCTTTGCTCCTCTTGTTTAAATAACAAATACCCCAGATAAAATGGTTGTGGAAACAGGAAATTGCAATCTTGGGGTCACAATCTGCCCGCATCGACCTTCCCAGTATGTTTTCCGGGGACACCATTTCCTTACACACACACACACACACACACACACACGATAGTAAACAGGACGATGTAAATAAAACACGACTTAGTACAAACACAAAAAATATCTACTACTAGGCTGACCCGCCTTTTAAGGCGACCGACTTTTAAGTTGACCACTTCTTAAGGCAATTCAATATGTAGATCAATTTGATATTTTATACAAACTCATTAATTTGGTTATATTGCATTTGAGCGGTATTACTTTAATACTCGTAGTTTCTGTTACTTTTGTGATGAAATTTAAACTTATTTTCTATATTGAGGTCGCCCTTTTGAACCCTCCTGATATTTACTATGCGGTGAGGCATTTGTACTCCATCAACATTAATTATTTCCAGAGACATAATTTTGTCTATTTTTCCAGTGCATCGCACACAAAAGCAAGGGAACGATGGGAGCACCAGAATTCTGCTCACATCATGTCGCTTCGTACCGCAAGCTGCAAGTAGTAACTCTGTGCTAAGCGGAATACCGCTACGCTTTCCACTCACGGGACGGAAGGACAATCCCGACCGCTTTTATATAGTAAGAAAGAAGAAGAAGATATTGCACAGTCTGGAGTAGAAAATTATCTTTTACCTGGAAAAACGAAACTACAAATCCCATCATGCATTGCAAAATGGACGGGGCGTGTGTGAAACTCCGCGCCTGCATAGCACTCATGGGACGGAAGGACAATCCCGACCGCTTTTATATAGAAGGATCATGTAGCCCCACTACAACTTTTCTTGTTGAACTAATGGTCTACCAAATTTCCACCTTGGGGCAGAATAACTATAGAACCAAAACTAATTAGTAAGAAGATCACATCAAAACGTATGTATGTGAATCTGAGTACAATATTACACTAAGGTTAATACATCTGCATTTGAGCATTAACATCAGGTACTTTATATGTAAAGTCTAATCACATCATTTGAGGGCAATTAGCTAAATCTGGGGTCTTGCCCCAAAACATAACAATTTGTATAATAACACAATTGCCTAAAATAAAAAGGAATTTACAAAATTGGCAGAGAGGTAATTAACTATAACACCTATATACTGCTGGTAATTCTATTCTAAACCAGCAGATGTTTCCATAACTGTTTATCTTATTGACTTATGTTTGCTTTGACCATGTCTCCATGTCCCCCTCCTGCCAAGTTCTGCTCAGCATATCCTTCTTTTATGAGAGAGCACATGCATATTTTCTCAAATGTACTAAATTGAATTTGGGATACTGGAGTCAGAGCCTGTCCCAGCAGTATTGAGCACAACATGAGGAACAATCTTGGACAGAGTGCCAGGTAATCGCAGGTACAGCACTTTGCCAGAACAAACCCACTTTATCCATCCAAGAAGATAGCAAAGCTACAGTTCATACATGGGACCAAATCTCATGGGCCTACTCACCTTCAAAATAGTTTAAATCAAAGTCTAGTTGGTAAAGGTCAACTTCGCAGGCGTTCTACAATGTGCTGCATTGCTCACTAGTGCCCATGATTTCAGTGGATAAAATGAAGGTTTGACACAGGGTCTGATGGCATTATCTTCCATTCACTTTAGTGTCCTCTTCTAAATCCTGGTATAGCAACTTAGTCAAGGAGCAATAGTGCTAAAATAACACTGCAGGATACTGAAAAGAAAAACAAAAAGGGAAAGTGGTTGGACATGACAGCAAATAAAATTTGAGTCAGTACAAATAAATGAACTAAAAACAGCTGCAAACTGCTCTAAGGAGAGCTCCGGGCCTCCCTTACATTGGAAGGTAAATCATTTCAAGGACTTTGTATCATGAATCTGTCTTTCCTGCTGCTTAGAATTTATTTTCTTATTTTTGGCATGTGGATTACATATTTTTCTTGTTACTACTTAATTTTAAGATTCAATTTTGTTGAACACAGAAGCACTCAGTTTTGTGTGGGGGTAATGTCTGTGTGCAACAGTTACATATTAAAGGAGTGGACCAGTTACTCACACAGTTTCAGTACCTCTCTTTATAATAGAGGAGCAGCACCTAAGACAACACAGTTGATTGAAAGCACTAATACAATGCAGGACAGTATCCGGGCGTGTAAGAGGTCTGTGACTCTGACTGATGAACGTACAAAATGTTTTCATGAGTTGTCAGAGTCAGATGAGCAATTCATCAACACAGCAACAATGTCTTTATCAGTGAAATATGTTGTAGACACAATGGTGGTTTGTACAAACACAGTGAGAAATGTTAGTGTGTGAGGAAATGCAGTACTGACTTTGCAACTGCATTAAGATGGAGGAGAATGATGTTTCGAATGTGTGAATTGCATGAAAGCAAATCAAGAAAAAGTATGACATCTCTTCGTTGTCTGAATTCATCAGGGCCGGCAGGTCACTAACGTCTACACCTTCTCTTCTGTATCAGTCTGCTTCAATGTCGAATGTGGAGGTTCATTGGCTGCTGCGGCTGATGTGGAAGGATTGAAAATACAACAGTATACTTGACTACTTTTTCTATCATACAGTTGTTTGTAGCCACTCAGTGCATCCTGTAAATCTGCCCTACACTCGTGTGCCCTGTCATCCATAGTGAAGATCTCACACAGGTGCTTCACGTTCAGCTCATGGACTTCACTTTCAGGCAGTCTGCTACCATGTTCGGTTTCAATTCCTACTCTTTCCTCTTACAATTCCATCAGCTCTTCATATGTCAGTTCTTAGTCATAAATAAATTGAATATTGTAAAGCACAGATGTTCACAAACACAGTTCAACGCTATGGTGGATTGATCCTGAGATGTTGAGTGTACTTCCAGGGAATGAGCCTGGCGTACCATCTGAGCATAGAGAGTGGTGCCAAGCTTCACTCTTGCTGATCGGGGTGTACTCTGCCACTATAATGGCTCTCCTTTTTGTGAAAGGGAAAGTCATTATCAGATAAAGACAGGTTCCTAATGTAGGTCTTTTGTATAAGCAAATGGGCATAAAGCAAACTTTTGAATAGCGGAGGATACCCGTTATATTTTTCATTATAATTTATGCATATACTGTATACATTTTTTGTTAATAGCAATCCACAGAACAAAAGGCAGGGCTAGAGATTTTTTGTAGCTGAATGTTGCCCCATCGTGTGTTACTCCATATAATGATTTCAAAGAATTTATTTCCAAAATATATGCCTGTAATGGCATTGGTTTAAAGTCATGTTTTATGACTCTCTTGTTTATTTTGATTCTTTTATTTATGTTTATATCCATCTTTCTTTATTTTTGGTTTTGTCTATGTATATAAGCTTTATGATGTTCCATAAGTATTGTGAGCAGTGGCGTAGCTATGGGCAGGAGGAGGGGGCAGTCCGCCTCGGGTGGCACATTTTTGGGGATGGCATTATTGGCCAAAACGCTCAGTACAATTCATGCGTAAGCAGCAGGGTTTGGAAAAATATCTCTGATTTTTATCCACAAATGCTTCAAAAATAATTTTCAGACTGTCCTTCTGTGATGGCATCAGACACAGCAGTTGAAATTTATGAGGCAATAACAAAAATAAATAAACATTACACCGATAACAAATTCTAGGAAGATAAACGACTAATTTACAATTTATGATTTTGTTTCGCTATCAATCCGAATGTGTTTTTGCTCTGCACAGAAAACATCCCCACCTATCACTTGTACACGACACTGGCTCTGGTTTTAGCAGCGTAATTATATTAAACTAATAATCAGAACACAGCTTAGTGCGTCTATACTATATTCTTGTCTAGCTGATGCTTATAAATAATTATATGTGAAAAATTATTGCTGTTTCTCTATATATGAATAAATCTATGGAAAATGTATCTTAATTTTTCTCTATATGTCACTTTAATATTCCATTTAAATAGGTTAACATATTCAGATATGTTGGACGGCAGCAAATTGAAGTACCGCCCCAAGCACCACAAACTCAAGCTAGGCCACTGATTGTGAGTGGTCCACAAAGAGATGGGGCCACCTACCAATCACCACCAGGAACTGGAAATTGGAGGGTCTTCCACAGTTACTGGAAATTTATTGTAAATCCTCTTTGGACTGGTGAGTTCTTATTTTGCTTGTGCTTTATGAGTTACAGTATTTTTTGACCTATTGCTCGGTTTTTCAACTGTTCTTTGGATTTCGTATTGGGATTGGACATTGGGATTTTCGCATTGATTTTGGTATTGCATTCCTTTTGTGATCTTTAGAGGTTCTCAGTGTTACAAAGCATTTTCCTTGTGAAGAATAGATATTTTTATATACAAACATTCTTGTTTGCCCTTGTTTCCAGCCAGGTTTGGGCATCTAGTGGGCTTTTTGGGACTATGTGCTTTGGAACTCTTGTTTGTTCAACTCCTAGTCCTTGACAATGATATAGGGAGGCAGGCACTTAGTGAAATCGTTCATAGTGTGGCTCTTGTCCTGGATTTATCTACAATGAAATACTGTATGTCTGAGCATTGTACAATTTTTAATGATGCATCACACAGTGTCAGAATCTTATTAAAAGTTCCTGTCCCTAATTTGCCTCCGATCATCTTTAGGTACACTATTTGAAATAAATTCTTAAAGTCAGGAGATCCTGCCTATATCCTCATTGTTTCAAAATAATACAGCTTGAACCATAGAAATTTACAAAATTTCTAACTTGCACAGAGTGAAAGAAATGTGTCATTTGAAGAGTGTGTTTGAGGTGTAATTTCTCAAAGGATCCACAACATTGTACTGTTATCACAAAGATTTTAAAAGGTGCAAATACCAGGCGTTTTCCAGGAATTCAATACTGTATACGTTATGAACGACTGGAAGACACGGCTGTCATTGTCAGGAACAGCTAACATTAACACATTAGTCTTATAGTAGCTCCTATTTTGGTAGCATACTTTGATACAGTGATAATCAACAGTTTATGGGTTAAATCAGTGATAACTGCCAGTGGCAGGGGCACAGAACTAAGAATACAGAGAAGAGTTTGAGCAGGATTTCCTTCTCATGGCTGACCAAACTGGTGCAGTTTCCCTCCTTCCAATTCCTACCTTCCATACTATCAAAATACATGTATTCACGACTAGGATGAATCTTCTTTCAAGTATATTGTAATACTCTTATACGGATGTAGTAACTTTTGAAGGATATTCATTTTCCCAGTTAAAGTAAAATGAAAAAATGAAGATATAAACTACAAACCGGATTCCAAAAAAGTTGGGACACTAAACAAATTGTGAATAAAAACTGAATGCAATGATGTGGAGATGGCAAATGTCAATATTTTATTTGTAATAGAACGTAGATGACAGATCAAACATTTAATCTGAGTAAATGTATCATTTTAAAGGAAAAATATGTTGATTCAAAATTTCACGGTGTCAACAAATCCCAAAAAAGTTGGGACAAGTAGCAATAAGAGGCTGGAAAAAGTAAATTTGAGCATAACGAAGAGCTGGAAGACCAATAAACACTAATTAGGTCAATTGGCAACATGATTGGGTATAAAAAGAGCTTCTCAGAGTGGCAGTGTGTCTCAGAAGCCAAGATGGGTAGAGGATCACCAATTCCCACAAGGTTGCGCAGAAAGATAGTGGAGCAATATCAGAAAGGTGTTACCCAGCAAAAAATTGCAAAGAATTTGCATCTATCATCATCAACTGTGCATAACATCATCCGAAGATTCAGAGAATCTGGAACAATCTCTGTGCGTAAGGGTCAAGGCCGCAAAACCATACTGGATGCCCGTGATCTCCGGGCCCTTAAACGACACTGCACCACAAACAGGAATGCTACTGTAAAGGAAATCACAGAATGGGCTCAGGAATACTTCCAGAAACCATTGTCAGCGAACACAATCCACCGTGCCATCCACCGTTGCCAGCTGAAACTCTACAGTGCAAAGAAGAAGCCATTTCTAAGCAAGATCCACAAGCTCAGGCGTTGTCACTGGGCCAGGGATCATTAAAAAAAGGAGTGTGGCAAAATGGAAGACTGCTCTGTGGTCAGACGAGTCATGATTTGAAGTTCTTTTTGGAAATCTGGGACGCCATGTCATCTGGACCAAAGAGGACAAGGACAACCCAAGTTGTTATCAACGCTCAGTTCAGAAGCCTGCATCTCTGATGGTATGGGGTTGCATGACTGCGTGTGGCATGGGCAGCTTGCATGTCTGGAAAGGCACCATCAATGCAGAAAAATATATTCAGGTTCTAGAACAACATATGCTCCCATCCAGACGTCATCTCTTTCAGGGAAGACACTGCATTTTTCAACAGGATAATGCCAGACCACATTCTGCATCAATCACAACATCATGGCTGCGTAGAAGGATCCGGGTACTGAAATGGCCATCCTGCAGTCCAGATCTTTCACCTATAGAGAACATTTGGCGCATCATTAAGAGGAAGGTGCGACAAAGAAGGCCCAAGACGATTGAACAGTTAGAGGCCTGTATTAGACAAGAATGGGAGAGCATTCCTATTTCTAAACTTGAGAAACTGGTCTCCTCGGTCCCCAGATGTCTGTTGAGTGTTGTAAGAAGAAGGGGAGATGCCACACAGTGGTGAAAATGGCCTTGTCCCAACTTTTTTGGGATTTGTTGACACCATGAAATTCTGAATCAACATATTTTTCCCTTAAAATGATACATTTTCTCAGTTTAAACTTTTGTTCCGTGATTTATGTTCTATTCTGAATAAAATATTAGAAGTTGGCACCTCCACATCATTGCATTCAGTTTTTATTCACAATCTGTATCATGTCCCAACTTTTTTGGAATCCGGTTTGTATTAGCATCTTGCTTGATATTATATATGAATTAGAATAGATCTTTATTTTTTGTAATTGTAATACCGTGATATTATAGCTGTTAGACAATGAAACGAAATTGATCCAGTTCAAAATGATGTGTAAGACTAATCTTTGGGAATATTATCTTACTAAGATTAATCTGAAATTCAAAAATCCTATATAAACCTCAATACATGTGATGAATATGGATCAGTAATATAAGGCACATATCGCCAACATAAAGAGACACTTTCCATTCACATCCTTCTCTTACAATAACCTAAATTTCTATTTGTCTTTGGGGGCGAACAGCTAAGGGTTCAACAGCAAAAGCAAATGGAATTAGTGATAGGCAGCCTTTTCTTGTTCTGTATTATATATAAAGCAATTTTGTAATATATCATACAGAGCAAAAATGATAAAACGTGTGATTTAGTACAAATCATCAGCCTGTAACTTGGACAAATCTCTATTATTACAATGAAATCACTTTCTCCTAGTAATCAAAGTAATGAAGAATTGGCATTGCTAAATGCTAAAAAAATGTTTCTGACACTCAAATGGGGTGATTATGATATAATAGAACTTTTATTTTTCATCAGGTGGGATTTTGACTATTTACAGGAGAAATCACACTGACCATCACAGAGTTGTAGAAGATGTGAAGGATGTCACAGCATGCGGTCTCCTAAGAAAAAAGAGCTTGCTCTGCCCTTTCTAATATACTGTAGTTCCTCTGTGTTCCGAGACCTGTCCAACCTGTCAATTATGTGAACTCCCAAGTACTTGTAAGGTTTCATTTACTGATAACCATCTTACTGGGTTATTAGTTATGCCCTTAAATGTACATAGGGATGTTTCTTTATGTAGTCATAAAATCCTACTTATGAACATACTGTAATTTTAAACACTAAAAAATTAAGTTGAAGACTTTTTCCATTGGTCTACTATAGATCAGGCTGTATGAATCCTAATCCAGAAAAATCTATTATGTTTTATTCAATTTATGAACTTTCTCTAACTCTCAATCGGTCACGGATATATCTGTCAATGGATATACCGTATATCTTCCAATAGTAGCCCCGGCATTTATTCAAAAAATTATTCGGACGGCCCGGGGTTTAAAAGAGACCGGTGGTTGTTAGAGACTGGCTATTATTCGCCTTGCAGACTGAATGGTGATGGGTAAACTGAGTTCATTTGGCAGTAAAATACGGTATGGTACCGTATTTCCGGTCACAAAATGTAGGCAACAACACCGGATGAACATTTCAGGATTTAATGAAATTATCAGTACAGCAGTACGGTCTTATTAAAGCAGTATACGGTATTACCGTAAGCATGAAAAATAGGCACGGTTGCCAATGATGCCACCAGCACTGGCCTGCACCAGTCCGAATTTCGCACGAAAGAGCTCATCAGCCCGACAAGTCCCCTGCAGAACATAAGGAAATGCAATAAGCTCCAAACTCACGCATATACAGTATGTATACATTACGACATGAGACTGGATAAGATACAATAAAGTACAGTACTTACCATCTACTTGTCGTCTGAATAGGTAATGATTGTTTCGTTATTTGCGAGTTCTTCATCTTCCTCTTCTTGTGATGGCAATACAGGTGCTCCCATTGCTTGTTGTCGTGCAGTAATCAGTTTTGCACTCCCAGCGTGGCTGGCCCTCCTTAAAGCAGTGGATAAGATGATCCTCAGATCCATCGCATGCATTGATGATTCCACAATCCTTTAAGGAGTTTCTTATTTCTGGGGTGATTTCTTGCCAAGCTGATATTATCCACGTTACTAACAAACGTAGTGCCGGGGCTTTCAAATTTCCGCCAGCAGTAAACCCCTTATCTTCTTTCCCTGCCATCCAATTATCATAAAACTCTCGAAGCTTGTCTTTGAGGGGCTCGTTCCAAACAACATTAGCAGGTTGGACGTACTTGGTGCAACCACCAGGGATAACTGCCGTTGACATTTTATATTTCTTCAGCTCTTGTTTCATTTCCTCACTGATGTGACAGCGGTAAGCATCCCAGACAAGAAGTCTCTTTCGGAAACAGAAAACACCGCAAACTTTCTGCAACCACATTATTGTTAATTCCTGATTCATCCATCCGTTTGTTGAGGTCGCTACCACAGCTTCTTGGACATCCTGTAGTCTTGCCACTTCTCACTTTGCGCCCTGAAATACAATAAACGGCTTCAATTTTGTGCCATCTGCTTTCGCTGCCAATGTGACAGTGAAATGAGATTTCTCGTTACCAGAAGTTTTTAACGTAACACTCCTATTGCCAGTTGGTTCGACTGTTGTAGAACCACTCATGTCGAACCAAGCAGATGTCTCGTCCATTCCAATGATTTCGCCGTCCTTCACTCCATCTGCAGTTAGCTGATTGGCAACCCACATCACAAAAGAGACAAGCTTGTTAATAACTTGTTCTGGATCCTTCTGCGTCAGCGATGTCTTCCGATGGAGCGATAAATGATGCCGTTTCATAAATTTCTCAAACCAGCCAGCACTGGCTACGAATGTTTCTTTTCCTTTTGAAGCATCATCAATCTCCGTATCAAAAATTCCCTTTGCTTTCATGCGGACCATTTTCCTGGAGAGACACGCACCTTTCAGTCTTTGTTCAATAATCCATGTTAACACCAGTTCATCTAATTCTTCGCTCACTTTCTTAGCTCCTCCACCAGGCAATCGTTTACTTCCAGCACCTTTTTCTGCCGCCGTTTTCTCAATATCAGTCATCTGCTTACGCCATTCTCGGATATGTTTTGGATCCACCCCAAAATGTCGTGCAGCTTCTTCGCCTGAATGTTCTTTTGCGTATGTTACCGCACGGAGTTTGAATGCTAAATCAAATGATCATTTCCTTCCCATCGCTCACACTACAAACATGGGCCACAAGAACACAGTGACACGAACAGACACCCGCACGACCCTTCCGAAGGCAAAAGTGTCAGTGGAGGTAAAGGTTAACAGGTCACCGAGGAAGAGGGCACAGAGTTTTTCATGTGATCATGTACTGTCTGTCCGGCCACAATACAGCCCCTTCTTCCCTGGTCAAAAGAGAGGATTAACGTGTCCAAGATGGCATTTTCATGTTCTTCCCGCCACCTCTGCCCTCCCTGTGGGGTTATGATTGACGTGGAGACGAAAGGGCAAAATGTACACAAAGAAATTTCTTTTTGACTTTCTCCCTTCCTCGATAGCATCCGACGACAAAACATTTTTGACACGAAAAGGTATTTACCATATGATTCACTGCAGGAGGGCGGTAGCCCAAGTGGTACTAAAAGAGGATTAGCGTATGAAAAAGGCGGTGGATCATTGGAAATCGGAGTTTACTACAGACTGGCGCTTAAAGGAGACCGGCTACTATTAGAGAACGGCGTCTATTTGTCGCACCATCTCATCAAACCCGGCGTTTATTGGAAACGGGCGTCAATAAGAAGCTGGCCACTACTAGAAGATATACGGTAATTAATAACCTCCTTTCCTCAGGAGATCATTTTGAAATTTTAATAGCTGTTGAACAATTTTTAATGCCTGGTCATTTTAGATCCATTCAAGAAAGTTATAACTGCTGCTTGTATACTCCAGATCAAGTAGTCTATTTCAAAGAAAGTTTCATTACTGCTTTACTGGCATCTGATAAAGGCGCTCAGCACCTGTTCTGTTTTCAGAAATCGTGTTTCTCCCATTTTAGTTGCAAAAAAAAAAAAAAATCGTAGGGTTCTGAATCAGAAGCCAATAGTCAGACTGAAACAATAAATCAGGATTTTGAGAAATATCTGAAACGCATCATTACTCAGTTTTGATCAAATTAATATCCTTACTTAGGAACAAGTTACTTGAAGAATTCTAAAATTTAGGATCTAAAATATTATGCTATTGCCGAGTCTCGCTTAAAGCGTGTCACGTGTGTGCACGTAGGGGACAGTTGAAGGGCTCTAGTGACTAATTCTGCTGCTGCTCCAGGGCTTGGCTCCGAGTCCCAATGCCTTTTTCTCTTCTTCCCTATGCAGGCTGGATGATCGACAACTGTAACACCTCTGACATCACTTCCAGTGTTTGTTACCCTGAACCCACCTCTTCCTATCAGAAGGACCCAAAACTGGAAAGCTCCGCCATCTTTGGCAGTTCTGTGGTGAAATCGCAGCTGTAATGATGTCTCTGCTATTATTGCAAGTAGTTTTCTTTGTTTTTGCAAATCATTTGGCTGGTACCCCAACTATTTACTGTTGCTGTTTCCTTCTCTTCCATATGTTTTTATTTACAAACCACTCATAACATTGCTTACTACTGAGTCTTCATCTGTGCATTTTGTGCTGAGCATTAATACTTTGATTTATAAATTAAAATCAGTATAACTTAAAATGCTGTTAAAATACCTGGTGCCATGGATCGTGGACTATCTTACAGACAGACCTCAGTATGTGCTTCTCGGGAACTGCAGGTCTGGCATTGTAGTCAGCAACACAGGAGCACCGCAGGGGACTGTACTTTCTCCAGTCCTGTTCAGCCAACATACATCGGACTTCCAATACAACTCGTAGTCCTGCCATGTGCAAAAGTTCGCGGACGATACTGCTATCGTGGGCTGCATCAGGAGTGGGCAGAAGGAGGAGTATAGGAACCTAATCAAGGACTTTGTTAAATGGTGCGACTCAAACCACTTACACCCGAGCACCAGCAAAACCAAGGAGCTGGTGGTGGATTTTAGAAGGCCCAGGTCCCTCATGGACCCTGTGATCATCAGAGGTGTCTGTGTGCAGACCTATAAATACCTGGGAGTGCAGCTGGATGATAAATTGGACTGGACTTCCAATACTGATGCTCTGTGTAAGAAAGGTCAGAGCCGACTATACTTCCTTAGAAGACTGGCGTCCTTCAACATCTGCAATAAGATGCTGGAGATGTTCTACCAGACGGTTGTGGCGAGTGCCCTCTTCTACGCGGTGGTGTGCTGGGGAGGCAGCATAAAAAAAGAGGGATGCCTCATGCCTGGACAAATTGGTAAGGAAGGCAGGCTCTATTGTAAGCACAGAGCTGGACAGTTTGACATCCATGGCAGAGTGACGGGTGCTGAGCAGACTCCTGTCAATCATGGAGAATCCACTGCCATCCACTGAACAGGATCATCTCCAGGCAGAGGAGCAGCTTCAGCGACAGACTGCTGTCACCGTCCTGCTCCACTGACGGACTGAGGAGATCATTCCTCCTCCACACTATGCGACTCTTCAATTCCACCCTTGGTAAACATTAACATTATACAAAGTTATTGTCTGTTATACCTGCATTTTTATCACTCTTTAATTTATTGTTTTTATCAATATGCTGCTGCTGTTAATTTCCCCTTGGAATTAATAAAGTATCTATCTATCTACCGGAAAAACATTAGAAAACCTAGGCTTCATATAACTGGCAGAGGACGAACTACAGGTGCAAAAGAAATCCTAGCTAAAAATTTTAACTTTCCAAAAAAGATCTTAGGTTGAGAGTTTCACAATGAGGGCTAGCTTTTTTGTTTGCGAAAAATTGCAGTATTAGTATTTTCTTAGTTTCTGCAAAATTTTCCCATCCAGAAATGATTTGTTTCTTTGGCTTTTGGGGTTTCTGAATCCAATTCTGACCTTGTTTTTTAGTTTCGGTTTAGTTTTACTATCATTAAAATATGATTAGCCTCTTTTTCCAACACCAATTTGTTTTTTCATTGGCCCAATGCCATAAAAGGTCAATGCCATGCATTTCCAGTTCATCTGAGAATTTGAAAGTTTATTTTGAGCTTTCCTATTGTGTTTTGTTTCATTTTTGGTCATGACAATATATTGGCTTCTGATGAATGTTTCTTCTTCTGGTGCCTGTTTAAAATCCTATTTGCTATTTTTCTGAACTATGAAATTGTCAAAAAAATAAAAACTAAACTATGACCTGCGACTTCTGAGTTGACTGCCATCTCACTTCAACTTTATCATTTCATGACTGTTGAATTAAATTACTAGTGACATTTTGTTATTGTGCTCCTGCTCTTCCTGCAACGACAGAGGATTTTCTTGAGATTCACCAGGTTCTGGCCTCATGACCTGTAGGGTTTCAAGTATCGCATTTGGTTCACTGGGCAGCATATAATCCCGCAGTCTATCGTGGGTTTGTCCCAGTAATTTACATGTACCTGATTTCACACCCTGACAAGCTAGTTGG
This sequence comes from Polypterus senegalus, assembly GCF_016835505.1. Taxonomy (NCBI): domain Eukaryota; kingdom Metazoa; phylum Chordata; class Cladistia; order Polypteriformes; family Polypteridae; genus Polypterus; species Polypterus senegalus. Next base: position 83,923,081 of record NC_053169.1, on the reverse strand, counting down.
ATGCGTTACGAGAGTGTTGTGGGTGGGTTGCTCAGTCAAGATCTTTAAATGAGAAGATATTTTTTGTGTAGTTATTTTTTATTTTCACACAGTGCTCAAGACTAAAAGTAACATCTTCTATAATACTTTGATTTACATTTTGCTTTTTCTACACACCGAGTGCCAGTGATGTCATCTATCCAGTGTGAGAAGTAGTGCAGGTGTCAGTCAAGCATGCACCATTGAGCATGACATCACAGCTATTGAATTGGGGGGGGGCTGCATATTAACCTGTCTTATCTGTCTCTTTAGGGGGAGGCTAAATGAATTGTGAAAGAATTTCTTGAACACAAAACTGAACGGATTGTCTATTTTATCACTATAAGGTTCATTTCTACTCAGTAACTAGACACTTGAAATCAGGGCGCTGAGCAGGATCCTGTCACTCATGGAGAATCCACTGCATCCACTGAACAGGATCATCTCCAGACAGAGGAGCAGCTTCAGTGACAGACTGAGGAGACCCCACACTATGCGACTCTTCAATTCCACCCAGGGGAGTAAATGCTAACATTATACAAATTTATTGTCTGTTTTTACGTGCATTTTTATTACTCTTTAATTTAATATTGTTTTTTTATCAGTATGCTGCTGCTTGAGTATGTGAATTTCCCCTTGGGATTAATCTATATAGTGCATTACATCGATCTATCTATCTATTATATAGTGTGTTTCCTATCTATCTATCTTGTTTGCTCTTACCACTAAAAGTATAAATAATCTCGGCCATTTAATTCCTAGCACTGTTTGATCGAATGATTGCACATTCATGAGCGGATCTCTTAGCGTATGACATGCATTAATTGTCAAAGACTGAAGCTGTCAGGGTTCTAGTGTACTGATGAGCAGCATGACAAGTGTTTATTATTATTTAATATTATCTTTGTTTTTAAAATCATTTTACACCTTGATTATCACAGGTTAATGATACCACTGATGTGTGAACATGTACTGTACAACTAAAAAGTAACAAACACTATGTACTTTATAACCAAGAGCTAGTGTCCAAAAAAGAATTTATTCAAATTTAGCCTTTAAATGAGAAAACAATTGCAAACACAGAGTCAATTTTGTTTGTTTTTGGACTTATAAATATGAATTTGGACCCTTAGCTTTATTTTTGTTCTTTGGTTTTGCTTGTTGAAAAGATGTTATCTTAAGATGTTTTATATGACCCATGAAGAAACATAACCAGCAAGTCTTCATAGATCTTCCCTACACAGTATATTAGAAGCTGATCAAAGCTATTAATAAAGTCAACTGAAATAGTTGAATTAAACTGATTATTTTTAACTGATATTTAATAACTACATCTGGAATAAAAGGTATAAAATCTGAAAGATCAAATACTGTAATCTGGAAGAGCCTATCTCAGCAGCATTAGCTGCAGGGCACTATCACCTACAAACTGACAGTCATTCCTGTTGAGCCAGGGTTGAATAAGCAACTAAGGTAACAGAGATATTTTGAGAATTATGAGTGAAAACTGGAACACAGAAAAGACGGGAGATGAAAATCAACTACCATGGGACAAGTGACCAGTCTGGATATCTAACCCATGGTCTTGGTGACCTTAATTTAGCAGATAGGACTACTGTGCCTCTATGGCAACTGGAACACCAACATATTCATTTTATTTTTCTTTAAAGTGTGAATGACAATACTATTTCTTTAAATAACCCAAACCTAGAAGTACAGTCTTCACATTACTTACTTTTAGATTTTACGTAGTATTGTTCAGACTTTTTAGGTTTATATAAGAAATGACAGCCTTTTTTAAGTAGTGTTTTTCAAGTAATTTGAAAGCATCTTATGACCATGGGGGAGAACATTGAGAAATGGGCCAACAGAAGGAGGTCAGTTATTTAAATGGGTATTTAGAGCAAAATGACCACTCTAGTAGACAATGAGGATCAAAGTAATAAAATATCAGAAGGATTAAGAAAAAAAAACAAACAACTATCTTAAAATAAAAAGGTAAAAATCTAAAATATCAGCAGAACATTAAATTGAATGCATACGAGACTAAAAATAAAGCTTGATTCTGATGCTATCTGGGTAGACCATTCCTCAGCTGACTACAGAGTACTGACCATTAACAGAGATCTGTCTAAGGGTGTGGACTACAGTAGCGATGAGAAAAATAGGCAACTTTTGATTTACATGCAGCTCTGGGAAACGGACACTACAATTCATTTCATAGGCGATTTTGCAATTATGAAATGTAAAACTCACTAAAAATAGTTTTTGTCTGAAAGTTTTAAATACGGGGGTCTTCCCAGACTGTCTTAAGACTGCTGTAGTTAAACCCTTACTCAAGAAAAATAATCTCGACTGCTTTTGAAAATTTTAGACCTATTTCAAACCTGCCTTCATTAAATAAAATTCTGGAGAAGGCAGTCATTATGCAGCTTAATGACCACCTCAATAAACCTGCTATTCTTGATAAGTTTCAGTCGGGTTTCAGAACAAATCACAGTAGAGAAACTGAACCTGTTAAAGTAGTAAATGACTTGCGAGTAAATGCAGACAGAGGCCATTTATCTGTTCTCATCCTCTTAGATCTGAGTGCCGTATTTGATACCACAATATTGTTAGATATTGCCTTAGTCAATGGGTGGGCCTCTCTGGCAGTGTCTTAAATTGGTTTGAATCCTACCTGGCAGGTAAAAAATTCTTTGTTAATTGTGGTAATTATACTTCAAAGACACATGATATTCTATATGGTGTTCCACAAGGCTCTATCCTGGGCCCGCTGCTCTTTTCGATTTACATGCTTCCGTTAGGTCAGATTATCTCTGGGGGCACAATGTGAACTACCACAGCTATGCTGAGGACACACAGCTGTACTTATCAATAGCACCTGATGACCCTGACTGTTGTTTCACTAACACAATGTCTTACTTGTGTTTCTGAATGGATGAGTAGTAATTTTCTCAAACTAAATAAAGAGAAAACAGAAATTTTAGTGATTGGTAATAATGGATCTAATCTATTAGAAATAAACTTGATGCAATAGGATTAAAAGTTAAGACGGAGGTAAAGAATTTAGGGGTACCTGTTGACTGTGACCTGAATTTTAAATTGCATATTAATCAGATCACTAGGACAGCATTTTTTCACTTAAGAAATATAGCAAAATTTAGATCTCTTATATCATTGAAAGATGCTGAGAAATTAGTTCACACTTTTGTTTTCAGTCGACTAGATTACTGTAACGCACTCCTCTCAGGACTACCCAAAAAAGACATAAATCACTTTCAACGAGTGCAGAATGCAGCTGCTGGAATCTTAACTAGGAATAGAAAATCTGAGCACATTTCTCCAGTTTTGATGTCACTACACTGGTTACCTGTGTCATTCAGGATTGACTTTAAAATTCTGCTTATGGTTTATAAAGCCTTAAATAATCTCGCTCCATCTTATATATCGGAATGCCTGACACCTTATATTGCAAATCGTAACCTCAGATCTTCAAGTGAGTGCCTGCTTAGAATTCCAAGAGCTAAACTTAAAAGAAGCAGTGAGGCGGCCTTCTGCTGTTATGCACCTAAAATCTGGAATAGCCTGCCAATAGGAATTCACCAGGCTGATACAGTGGAGCAGTTTAAAACACTGCTGAAAACACATTACTTTAACATGGCCTTCTCATAACTTAATTTCAGTTTAATTCTGATGCTCTGTATATTCAATTAATTGTCATTGCTATTCATGATGGCTCCAAAATCCGTACTGACCCCTACTCTCTCTTCTGTTCTTTTCCCGGCTTTCTGTGGTGGCGACCTGCACCACCACCACCTAATCAAAGCACCATGATGTTCCTACATTGATGGATTAAATGCCAGAAGTCCACATGACCATCATCATCAAGTCCTTCCATAAGAACCCTAAATTCAATGAAGACTGGTCAATTATGTTAGGTAGAATGCCCAGAGGGGGCTGGGTCGTATCAGGGCCTGGAACCCCTGCAGATTTTATTTTTTCTCTCCAGCCGTCTGGAGTTTTTTTGTTTTTTCTGTCCTCCCTGGCCATTGGACCTTACTTTTATTCTATGTTAATGAGTTTTGCCTTATTTTTCTTATTTGAGCTACATTATTTGTATGAAAATGTGCTATATAAGTAAATATTGAGGTCCACTGGAGCCAATCCCAACCAACACTGGGTGCAGGGCAGGAAACAAACCCTGGGCAGGGCGCCAGCTCAGCGCAGGGTGCGCACGCACACACACACACACCCACACACTAGGGACAATTTAGAATCACCAATGCACCTTACCTGCAGGTCTTTGGACTGTGGGAGGAAACCCACGCAGACACGGGGAGAACATGCAAACTCCACGCAGGGAGAACCCGCCCGGTCTCCTAACTGTGAGGCAGCAGCGCTACCCACTGTGCCGCCCCATTACTAAAATGATACTTAAATTATCAACCTCAAAAATATCAAAAGTTATTTATTCTAAATTAAACAAAGGAAGAATCAAAACATTCCCAAAGTAAGAAATTGTACAAAACATAACACACACACACACTAAGATCCTGACTGCTGTGAAGCAAGCACACACAAAGGTGCAGAATTACTTAGTGACAGATATAAAGTGCCGGGTAACATCACAGCTGAAGTATCTGCTGATTAAACAGACCGGAGTGTGTAACGTAACTACCAGCTTCCGAATCTTTTCCGAAACTGCTAGACTCTTGGCAGTCTGATTTGATGTACTTTTTGCCACCAGTACCTACACTTTCTGAACCTGGTTTGTCTCAGAATTATTATTTTTATTTTGTATGGGGTCTTCTTCATTGTTTTTCTTCTCTCTTTCAGTTTGCTCATTAGCAACTAGAAATGTTTTGCAGGCACTCAAGTCTGTCCATGAGACAGGAGAAGAGAACTAAACCTTGCATTTCATTGTAAAGGCCTTTATTTACACTGCAAAAAATGAAATCTAAGCAAGTGAAAAGTGTAAGTATTTATATCATGACATTATAGCTTGTATTCCTTATTGTAAGAATTATTGACTTATCAAAAAATTAGCATTTATGATTTTTTAGCTTACTTTAAGAGAACTTGTCAAGTACGTTTTGCTCATCCCACTGGCTGATATTTTGTTAAATAAAAGCAAAATAACTCCCATTTAAAGTTTTTTGTATATGCATTTTTTGCAGTGTAGCTATTGTTTACTTATGCGCCCAAAATCTGGAATAGCCTGCCAATAGGAATTTGCCAGGCTGATACGGTGGAGCACTTTAAAAAACTGCTATAACAACATTACTTCAACGTGGCTTTCTCATAACTTCATTTTAATTTAATCCTGATGCTCTTTGCATTAAATTATCATTACTATTCATGGGGACTCCAAAACCCATACTAACCCCTACTCTCTCTTCTGTTCTTTTTCCGGTTTTCTGTGGTGGCGACCTGCACCACCACCTAATCAAAGCACCGTGATGTTCCTACGTTGATGGATTAAAGGCCAGAAGTCCACGTGACCGTCATCATCCAGTCCTTCCATGAGAACCCTGAATACAATGAGGACTAACTGAGGTCATTTATATTAGGTAGAATGCCCAGAAAGGGCGGGGCAGTCTCATGGCCTGGGACCCCTGCAGATTTTATTTTTTCTCCAGCCGTCTGGAGTTTTTTTTTGTTTTTTCTGTCCTCCATGGCCATCGGACCTTACTTTTATTCTATGTTAATTAGGGTTCTCCGATTTTAATTCTTACTTTGTCTTTTTTCTCTTTTCTTCATCATGTAAAGCACTTTGAGCTACATTATTTGTATGAAAATGTGCTATAGAAATAAATGTTGCGGTTGTTAGGTCAGTATTAAAGAGACTTGGGGGTAATTCTTTTATTGCTGTTGGAGTAGCAGCACTGCTAGTGCATCGTTTTAAGGAGGTATTTTATGTCTGCTGTATGGAGGAATATTTCGGACAAAATGAAATAAATAAATAAATGCGTAAATAAATAAAAGTACTGTGAAATGTGAGCATAAATAAATAAATGTGTCACGAAATGAGAGCCTTAATAAATAAATATGTCTTGAAATGAGAGCATAAATAAATAAATGTGTCACGAAATAGGTTTTTCGTTGCTTATTTATTTATTTCATTTTGTCCGTAACATTCCTGCAAACCGTCATGAAATACGGCTTGAAATAAAACTGTCACTTTCACTCGTCAAAGTTGAGAGGGTGGGCTCTAACACGCCCTCTAGTTACTGATTGGTGAATCGATAGCACAAGAATTAATTAGAAAAATGCTTACTACTGCCGATGAAATGGATTCTGCCGAAGATATTACGTATTTCAGAGAGAGAATTGAAGGTTTATCGGAAGAAATTACAATGTTGGCGGCCCTTTTAGACTCCGACATGGATGAAACTGTTTTTGAAATTATCAAAGAACAGGTGGAACGGACTCTACTATACACTCCAGTTCAGGTGACGCAGTTCCCTGCTCTGGACGTCCATCCTTTGACATTCCAGCTGAGCCAATAGAACACCTTCTGTTATGCGGTTTAAAAGTACGACAGATTGCAGATCTATATGGTGTATTTGGAGAAGACGATCACAAGGCAAATGAGCCAGTTTGATATACGGTAAGCTGCAACGGCTGTATTAGTTTAGGTACTTTGACATGGAATGCCCAAAGCAGCTCCAAGTAATATTTTGAACTGAACAACTTTACCACTGATCAGAGCTGTAGAGTTGTTTGAAAAAGTAGCAGCGAATATGCAACTGACTTTATACACGTAAAACAAGGGTCAAATACTCAGTTCTAAAAGGGCCGCCAACATTGTAATTTCTTCCGATAAATCTTCAATTCTCTCTCTGAAATACGTAATATCTTCGGCAGAATCCATTTCATCGGCAGTAGTAAGCATTTTTCTAATTAACTCCTGTGCTATCGATTCACCAATCAGTAACTAGAGGGCGTGTTAGAGCCCACCCTCTCAACTTTGACGAGTGAAAGTGACAGTTTTATTTCAAGCCGTATTTCATGACGGTTTGCAGGAATGTTACGGACAAAATGAAATAAATAAATAAGCAACGAAAAACATATTTTGTGACACATTTATTTATTTATGCTCTCATTTCATGACACATTTATTTATTTATGCTCACATTTCACAGTACTTTTATTTATTTACGCATTTATTTATTTATTTCATTTTGTCCGAAATATTCCTCCATACCATACTGCTGGTCATTACAATATTTAATATGGCTTATCCATTAAAAGAGCTACAAGGAATTTCAGCCTAATCTGGATTTCCTTCCAAGTTGGAAAAAATGGCCAGAATTAGGAAAGGGTGGAGCAAGAAATAAAATATAAAACTTGAAGTAAAAGAAGTTGCAGAGTCAACACCAAAGAATCAAGGAAGAGAAAAAAATCAAAACCACAATGTTAACCAGACTCAAGTCAAAAAAAAAAATACTTGTAAAAAGTTCATAAACCAACGAATCCTTTAAAACCCACAAACTTTAAATGTCTCGCAGTATTCACAATCCTCAACGCCAGTAACTGTACAATTCTGCTGGTGTAAATGGCATCAGCATCACCCCGATGATGTCACGTGTGGCATTTTTGCTGAATGCAATCCTAGCAATGGGCCGCTAAACCTAGAACGGCTGCCCACAAAAAAAAAATTAAATTAAAAATAAGACAACATTGTGTAACAAGAAAAATATGATAAGAAGAAAATCCATGAATAAATAAACCTTCAGAAAAAATATTAAAACCTCCGAGACAAATGTATTAAGGTAAAGAAAAATCGCAATACTAAACTAAAACTGCAAACCAGGAAACAATTCTGGAGAAGTCACCTTCATTTGTTTTTTTTTTTAATGTGTTAATAGAAATTGCTCAAGTTTGATTTATTAAATGATATTGACAATTTCTTGATTTTACATATTAGAAAATGTGGGTGTACTGCAAAAACCAAACTAGCTTTTAAATGGTTTCACTACCTTTATCTGACTTCTGAATTGTGTTACTGAGTGATCACCCATCGGTGCTTCATACCCCGCTTTGTCTTGGGCATCTGAGCCTTTGTGCTTCTTATTGTGCTTTAAGCAAGTCTGCTCTTATTTGTTTAGGGTATTCTTGCAAAAAGTGCTGAACACATACCCATGACTTAATGACAGGGCAGCACTTTTATTAAATACTGTCAAGGACATTAGTTAGCTGTAAAAAGTCAATAACTAAATCAACACACATGACTGTTGCAAACTAAACTGTCATCAAGGAAGGCAAATGCATCCTACCTCCATGAGCTTATTTGTTGTGGTGTTGGGGCAGCACTAATCTAGATCATTGTTGTCAAAGAAAAACTGTTATTCTTTGATCCAAACGATTTGTTTCACATGGATTGTTGGTTTACGGAAAGATGAAGGGCTCAGAGCTGCACTCTGACACTGAATGCAGTGGCACAAGAGGATTACTGTCAGGGCGACAGTTGTTTGCTTAACCTCCCCGCCCCCCACATGAAGGTCAGCGGGTTCAGCACATGGACCCATCGTTACATTGATTAGTTCACAAGTCATCAAGCATGACGAGGGACAAAAAAAGCATTGTTAAGAGCAGCCTTGATTAAGTTGCAGCTTTTAACTAAACTGTACACTCTAAAACCTGGCAAAGTTTTGTTTTTCTATTATTGGACTGCTTTTGATAACACTCACACGGTTTTTAAAAAAAAAGCCTTACTCTAAATATAGAGTAATTAAAATAAAAAGGCAAGAACATGTTTGTTTGATTCTAAAAACACAAGTGTTTTTTTGGAATTACCCTCATCGGGTAATGTTAAGACACAACAGGAACATTGAAATCCATTGCAAAGGTTTTGTCGTCCAAGTTGAGTAATTTTATATTATCATACAGTCTTGAACAGATCATCCATCCAGGCCTAAAAACTTTTAAGGAACAAATAAAGTTGATCCAGCAGAGTTCTTTCAGTTAGACAATGAACTACATTCTTGAGGAGACCAACTGGAAGCCAGAAAGCACTTTTTCACAGGCAAGGTCATAGAAATCTGAAACAAATGTTTGTCTTAAAAAAATATGCAAATGCCATTTTGGAGCAATGCACCGTAGCTGCTTGTTAACCAAATTTGCCTGCTGAACTGACTCATTCTGTTTCACTTCTATAATTTCTTTCATTTACTGATTCGCACAATCCCATTTATTTTTGTGTGTGTTTTGAGTTCTGTGGCTAGTGTGCTTTGTAAGCAAAGACAATTTAATGGAGCATGACTGGATTCAGTAAATATTACAGGACACATGACAGCATTGAGATGGGCCACACAAGCCCTCAGACAGGTTGTATAGGAGAACTTGAGTAACCATTCACATTGTCTGCACAGCCCTCCACTCATAACGGCTTTGGCATGAGTCTCCTGCCATTCTGGACTGCATGATAAGCGGGTATAGGCAATAGGAATGAGCCAAAGAAGGAATGAACAGCTGTGCTGGCAATGTAATTTTCCCTAGGGAATTGTAGAATACATTTTGTTTTATCTGACTACTTGGTAGGTGCGCGCTCATCATTTATTGAGTTAATGTATACTTCAGATAAAACTTTCTGATTAAGACACTATAAGGCAAAGACTAAGTAAAATTCTTCAGTTGTTAGCTGTTAGTGCAGGGTTTCTTTGAAAATAACCTAGATAAGCCATAATTCATAGGCAGACAAGTATAGCTACTATCATTTTATTCTTATTATCATTTACTGCTCATTTTAGTGCAGTAGAACTTTAGTGATATTTATAGTAACAGCTTATATGAAATCTTTAAATTATTATATTTTTAGAATGATAATTATAATATTGCAGTTTAGGTTATGTCCTTCATATCCATCTGTGATAAATTAAAAACAATAAAATAACTTGGCTTATATTATTCCCTATTTAAAATACAGAACTACACATGTATGCAGATTGCACATAAGGTATTATTTCTTCATTCCTTTTTAATTTTTTCCTCACAGATTTTGCACATATTAAACTGTGCATTTAAATCCCAAGGTGAATACTGTAAGAGAATAAATGAAATTCCATTGTACAAAGAATTTTGTCAGAAAACTCACTGAGGAAGGTAATATGCATAAAAGAAGTCTGGTTGTTGTCAGCGATACACAGAGGATACGAGTCTCTGTTCGTTATGATTAGTGACTTAATGAAAAATAAGGACCAACATCTTCAAGTACAAATATGGTGGTCTTGCACATGTTACATCCTGGTCAACCTCCTAGTATGGATTAAACATCTGTGGGTGACTGAGAGTATTAATTTCAAGAGAAATGCACGCTTAGGTGATGATAATCACGGACCAGTGTTTATCTGCAATGTACTTACACAGCACTTTGACTGCAATGGTGAAGCGTGAGCAAACCTGAAGAAGATGTCCATCTATTAGCCAGTCTTCCAGGTAACTGTGAGCCTGAGAGGGAATCATGGAAAGGTCTCCATTTCTCCAAGTGCAGTAACAAATAAAATTCCATTGCTTATTATTAGAATACTGCTTTTTAAAATAATTTATGTTCAAGGCAATCAATTTTAACATGATACTGTGAATTAGGAGAACTGCACACCAACATATAGATAAACGGATGAACAGAATAAATTTCTATGCTAATTGCAGAAGAAGCTGCTAGTGAATAACTTAAGTCTCTTTTTTTAAGTACAGATTGAATATTAAATTTACTTTAGACATACTAGGGGGCTTTGTGACCCTGCTCAATTCGCTCGCCAACCAGGCCAGCGCTACGCACCAACCATTTTGTGTCTCTGCCGCTCGCATATGTAGATTGCACTTTCACCAAATGACAAATCTTTTAATTCTCACGGATACGCCTCTTCATTGGGAAGAAACACCACTTTTCCCTGATGGCAACATGAATTAGACGATCTACAAGTCTCCGACTTAAAGTTTATATCCAAACAATATATTCTCTCTCTTTTCGTCGTTCCGTTATTTCACTGAGTAGTAATTTCTGTTTGTTTGTGATAATGTGATCTTTACTATCATTTTTTTGAGACTTTCCAATTTTAGTACTTTCATTATCTCTAACCTGCTCTGCATGGTTTATCGCACCAACATTTTTTTAATTCTTTACGACATTCTACTTTGTCATCTACTCTTTGTCTTTTATTTCCGACCCCGGGCGTGGTTAAATCTCTTGGCACAAAGTCTCGTCTTGCAGGACATGAAAAAGTGTCTCTCTGAAAAAGTCATGTCTTGTCCCAGGCTAAAAAGTCTTGTCTCGTTCCAGGATTTTTTTATTATAATAGGAGAGAAATAAAACGTATTAGTAGGATTATTAAATTGGGATTTTTAACTAGATCTTATAAGAAACATTTTCATTACATGATTGGAAAACACCACAGATTTCACATTATTCATCTTATATGTGGGGTGAATGGCCTGTTCTTATCTATAGATTGCTCCAATGTTCCAATCAGATCCATTTTTGTTCATCTGAAATCATCCTTCTGCGGTGGGCTGGCACCCTGCCCGGGGTTTGTTTCCTGCCTTGTGCCCTGTGTTGGCTGAAATTGGCTCCAGCAGACCCCCCGTGACCCTGTAGTTAGGATATACAAATACAAATACAAATAAATATACAAATACAAAGAGGACTGTTTCACTTATGTTAGGTAGATTGCCCAGAGGGGACTAGGTGGTCTCTTGGTCTGGAATCATTACAGATTTTATTTTTATTCTCCAGCCTCTGGAGTTTTTTTTTTGTTTTTTCTGTCCACCCTGGCCATCGGACCTTACTTATTCTATGTTAATTAATGTTGACTTATTTTTATTTTTTACTGTGTCTTTTATTTTCCTATTCTCCATTTTGTAAAGCACTTTGAGCTACATTTTTTTGTATGAAAATGTGCTATATAAATAAATGTTGTTGTTGTTGATATAGCGGGTTGGATAATGGATAAATGGATGGATGGAAGAATCATCCTCAGATTTATACAAATTGTCTTGCCAAGTTGCCCCTCTGGATATTCCTCTAATTTTCAGTGAAATAAGAATTTTTCATTGTACACTTTAAATAGTTTGTGTCTGAGTCACAGGAAAGTTTCATTGTGCATAACATGAATTTGTAGATTGATCAGCAGTTCAGAAGATTTTAAAGAAAGTAGGCTTCCACAAGAAAAGACAGCACAGATTTAAATGAATGGGAAAATACCTTGCAATGTATCGGGGACTAACTTTCCCATAAGTTTTCCATTATATTTACGAAGCATTTCAAGTATTTGTTTGCTGCTGTGTTACATGTAATTAAAGAGGTTCTACATGGTTGACATGTACATGTAAATAAAACTTAAATGGTATTTGTCAAGGGTGTTATGATTTACACAAGCCCATCAGGATTAAAGCTAATCATGGGAGAGGGTTGGAAAACCCATGTTTTTGTCTGCTACCTCTGAAGTTGTTGCCCTGGATCTGTGCCCTAGCTAGGTCCACTAACCTCTCTGCCCTCTTCCACTTCAACCTCATCCTCTAGCTGGCCTCAGGAAGGCATTAATGTGAAGATGCATTGTATGCTGTATGTCTGGCAACATTAGTAGTGCATTAACTCTTTCAGGGCTGATGTTGACGTTTGTCAAAATTCAGGAGTAGAGGATGGCAATCTGCTGTAAACTGCAACAAAACTCACCCTTACATTTTAGTTCGACTCTGTTTGCTAGAAGAAAAAATTACATAGCTTTGTTGATTGAACCTCGATTCCCTACACATGCCTGAGTAGCAAAGAGCAAACAACCTCTAAAATGGCGCCGACATCTGACGAGAGACCAAAGCAAATGTGAAAAGCAAAATACTCCATGGATGTTTTACGTAATTTCGGTGAACAGGACTTGTCAGACTCCGAGTTTGATGCAAGTGATCTGGAGATGGATATCAAAAATGAAAGTGAGGTACCAGCATCATCTGATTGGTCCCCAGTTGATTGGGGTGCTGAACACTTTTGTGTAGCTGATGCGCCTACCATAGCATTTGCCTGGGAGGACCACCACTTATGATGACAAGAGCTACAAACCAGATTGCGTCACACTGAGACCACCACCACCCACCTGCTGTGCGAAGACAGCCAGGCAGCTGGCTCACCGTGCATTCCTGCTAACCATCGAGGTGCCCCCAAGCAGCCACTGCCACCAGAAATGCTGAATATGCGCCCACAGCACATAGCATCAGACGTTTTCTGTTGACTTATGTGTGAAACCATCGCTTTGTGTGCTTTTCAGAAAGCTGAGATTTTTGGAAAAAATATTCAGCCCTCAAAGAGTTAATTTTCATTTTCCATTCGGGACCCTCATTTTTTTTTTTTTTTTTTTAAAAAGGCGTATATTTCATGCTTTCAACCATTTGTTATCCAAAGCATTGCTAATTTCTGAAATCCTGATCATTACACGAATGTGTGAAGCAGGCTAAAGTGCATGCTTCTGTTCAGAAGAAAACAAAGACAGTTTATATTTACTGAAAGAAAAAAAAAAGTGTGTAGCTTTTGAAATGTACACAATATATTTCTATCACCATAATATTTTTTGCCCATTCATGCATTATTTCCCCTTACTGTATATGCTTGCAGGGTACTGTAGCATATCACACAAGCAACTTCTCTTTAGGCCTCCCAGTGGACCGGTTATGCATATAGTATGCTAGGGATATGAGAGAAGAGGAGACTCATGGGGAAAGTAAGGAGAATATGCAGGCTCCTCAGGATATCCCCAGGAGCTGTGAGGCAGCAGCACTAACCACTGTGCCACCATGCCACCCTGAAATCGACGAACACTTGTAAACTTTTGCAAGTGATTGCGCACCTCTCCGGGTCAGCACTTTGGTTATGAGGCTACTTTGAAAGGCGCTATAGAGATATATATAGAGAGATAGAGATAGATAGATAGATATAGAGATAGATAGATAATGTTATATATGGATACAAAATATATATCAATAGCATAGAAAGATACATGAACACATAGTAGTAGAAAATAAGTATTTATGCATTTATTTATATGAAGAGCTTCTGTAAAAAGCCAAATGACCCCTGTGGACAGATAAAGTTCTATCTAATGTTCAAAACTCCTGATTTTAGTCACATCTTGAAGAAAGTTTTATTTTGCAGAATCCTCATTCAGATGATTGCATCTAAACATATTAAAGAATGAACAGATGACTGCTAAGAGTAGTCCACAGGTCATACGTAACTCAGACTAATTGGAAACACTCCTTTAACGTGGAGACACCACACTAATACAGAGCTCATTCGGGCAGGAGGTTTACTGGTTTGCTCCATCCTTGATGGTTCTGACCCTTTGTGATAGGCTTACATCTGCCGTCTCTTGAAAATGCTTTGCATGTTGAACTTTTCATTCAATCTGCATCTTAAAACTTGCATCACTTGAATGACAGCCTTTGTACAGAATCTTAAATACTGAGCTTTCTGCCTGCTGTGATTCGGCTATCTGGCCTCTCTGGAAGCTTGTCGGGTCAATTGTTTTGCCTATTATTTCAGGAACAGGTCTTTATATGGGCCAAGTCACATGTCTCTGAAGCAGCCTGTGAAACACAGAAAATGTGTCGGATGTGAAAGCGTCTTTAAGATTGTGGGGAGCTGGGAGGTCTTTGTCAGACAGGTACTTCTAATTTTTCCATCCTGAATTTGAACCTAACACAGGCATTGTAAATGGATATTTGAAGAAAAAGTTGCAGTATAAAATGGATTAAGATGTTATACAGTTGAAATAGTTAGCAAAAGTCTTATTTTTCACTTTTTGTTCTAAAGTTTGGCTGTGAAGATATTGCATGTACTCGATTAATGTCATGTAATGTTTTTGGTAATACAAAAACTGCATAGCACTTACCAGGGGATGCTGCCTAAATGGTTTATAGAATGGCTTCGCAAAAAGAAAAATATTTCTGAATCGTAAAGCAAATGGTAGTGTATTTGATGTTGAGCACAAAATAATTTACAATTGCATTTATATGGAATTGTGAACAGGATGAGTCACACATTTCTCTATGTATGCATATAGGGCTGCAGTATATCAAAAAATAATAGTAAAATATTTTTGAAAAGGTCAGCTGCAGATGTTTGAGCTTTGCTTTTGAGCTGCACACTAAAGAAAAAAAAGACGGGGAAGTGCTTTATGCTGACCTAGATTCTCATGGTGCTTACAGGTCGTATAGCAAGGATGTTAGAGGAGAGGACTGTAGCTAATCACTGCTTTTGAAAAATTCTGCTACAAATATTAAAACAAAAATATTTTCAGAAAATGTTATCATATGATTCTTTAGTATTATGCAGCTGCTTTTATGTCAATGTATAATTAGGAAAAATACTTATAAATGACACTTGTTAGATTATCTCAGGGCTCAAATCCATTTTTAGAATACGTGTTTTACATGGCAGCTGGGAATGTTTTTTTTCTCATTGTTTGGTTTAGTTTTGTTTTTTTCTTTTATATGTATATGCACAAGAAAAGTCAGCTTTGCCAGAAATAATCTGAGTTATAAATTTCAGTTTTTCCATATATGTAACATTTGACACATATAGCTTAAAGTGGAGGTTGTTTGTCTCAGACCATGTAACATGTTTATTGTACCATTGGTGTGAAAAATATTAAATGTAATGTATTGAATTAAATAGAAAACAGAACAGAAGTGTACTTAAAACTGCTCATATAGTACAACTGATTAGATTGTGAGTCTAGTCATGATCCTGAAGGATTTACACAGGCATAAAATGAATGACTGAATAAGTGAGTGAATGAATGCTGCATATCAATGGGCAGTTTATTTACTGACTAAGAAGTTTGTTTGTGCTGCAGTTACACTTTTTATTCATATAATGTAGAGCAAGGACAGATCTATAATGCTATATTTCACATTACTGTACTTGCATGAACATTTTAGGTTTATACTTAATATGCAGTTATGCTCACATTCTTGGCACTTTACTGTACAGACAAACTGTTGTATCACTGAGCAGTTAGAAAAATGAAAATGAACAGACTTGGAGAAAGAGACAGTGTCGTAAAATCAGCACCTGGCTGGTGGCATTTCTACCAAAGTTCATGAAGAACAATTAAAAGTTCAAGCAAAAAGAACAATCAGGCAACTTTAAAGAAAAGTGCTAGACCTTTAGGTTATCTGAATAAGGCCTCTGGAAAGGATCAGACAAATGTCTTTAACCATTAGGATAACAAACTTGTTAGACAACTTCTTCAAATATATATGATATGAATAAAACAAGGGTGCAGCAAAACTTTATGTAAGAGGTGGAGTACATAATGTAGAAAAGCAATTTTAAATATCGACTCGACAAAGTGAAGCTGTGGGACTCCAAAAGAGTGATGCAATTGGCGGTTATTTATTACAGAATGAATTCAATAAGATGGTTCAAATTATTGGTGCTTGAAATTTAGAAAACAGCTTGTTTAGTATTGGCCTGAAATGCATTTGTGATCTCATGATTTTGTTTAGAAATCCTTGAAGCATAAATCTGCATGACGAACTGTTTCCAACAAATAAAGACATATGTATTGGTCGAAGAATGTTACTTTCTCCTCTACAAAGTAACACTGCGCATGGCAGGTTTCCACGAAATAGTTTCATTGGCTTTCAAGCAGAAAAGTATTTGTACTTCGGCTTGTGTTAATCATTTTTTGAATTTGAAAGCTAAGAGTTGGAGAAGCTCATATAACAGTTACACTGAAATACAAGAAAAGTATCATCTGATATATGTAGAAATCAAACACCATTTGAAAACAAGTACACAAATGTCTGCATATGATACTGTTATATTTGCAAAACATATATAAAACTTGTCATAATAAGAGGTTTTTCTCATCTCGGTCTGTAGTAAGACTAAATCCTGTTCCTCGAGTGCGAAGGACTGGCAGGTCGTCTTCATTATTCATTAAGGGACGGCAATGACACAATCAAGTGCGGAATCTGGTGATTATGCAGAGCCTTCAAGCATAACTGGTTTCTCAATTACTTAATTTACAAAGCATAAGCTCTTTCCCAGAGGCTCTCGGCATTATGTAGAATTAGGTGAACGGAAGAACATAATTACTCTAGAATGTTTATTTTATTGTTAGTTTTATTTAATTATCACCAATGCTGCTTCAAACTGTTCGATCTGTAAAGACCATGGTGGTGGTTACTGTGATAAACTTCTCATAAATTAACTGTACGGTAAGTTATCTTTCACACTATAAATTATGGCCCCAGTGATGATCAGTGATTTATGGTATTTTAATGAGTAAATAAACAAATGAAGAAATGGAGAGGTTTGATATTTGACGTGAAACATGAGTTTGGATGTTTCTATAAGGAATATCAGAGAATGAGTAGTGAAGGCTGTGTTGTGTACCAGTTGTACTTTTGATAATTTCTGGATGTGCCGCCCGTTTGGTTGCATTTCATCAAACCGGTTTACTTTCTGGCCGAGTTCTGCATCTGCTGGTGGCTTTGTACTCTTTTAAAAAATCCGGAAGATTTCTCTTACTTTCTGGCCCATTTCTTGTTTAATTTTAAATACAGTTACTGAACTGAACACTTGGTGATCAAAACAAAGGGTTGCTGCAAAATTGATATAAATGCCAGCAATACTCAATATTTTATTTTTCATTAGCTTTAGAAAAAGTACATTAATGCAACTATTACATTATGCAATAAATAAAATTAAAACTACCTCTATTAATAGACACAAAATAATCAGATGGGTATGCAACAATAAAAATGCAAACATCTTTGATTGACTTGGCATAAATCATTTTCATAAAGTTAATTTGCAGAAAGAAAACGTGTCTCATACTCTGTGGCATAGCACATGTATCATTATGGTCAGTTTGTAATAAGGATTCTAATAAAGTGAGGCAATACAGTAAGCATAATGTCTGAGGAGAACGTGGCACGACTGATATTATAATTACACACTTGCATTCCGATTATATCAAGCTAAAAATGAAGTGCTGTCGCATGCATTTGCTGCCTGTGTAGCTCCGATTCTAACAGGAAAAAGCACTTTTAGGAAATTCACTTTTATTTCACCAAGAACAGACAGTGAATTATTTAATTATTAATTTAAAATGATAAGTAATGTAAATATCTTGAGGCTATGACAAAAATATACCGTAATGAGTTAATTTCATTGTTTTTTCAACAAGTCAGTGAAATTCTTGAATCGTGAACATTTTACAGTATTTTTAAGGATTATACAACTTCAAATATGCTGCATGGCCTTTTTTTTGGTCAACATATTTTCAAATGTTCTAACTTTTGAAAATACAAAAAAATCTATTTGTAAACAATGCTAAATAATGTATGCTGTCATTAAAAACTGTCAATCACAAGTAACAAAGCATATTTTAAACTACAACTTGAAATATTCTGCAACAAAAAATTCTAATTTTTAAAAACCGAGTACAATATATTATTTTTGATTTCTATAAAATACATATAATTTTTTTTTTTTTTAAATTAACAAATTGTAAAGACTGAAAATAACCAAATTCAGTGAAATCAACCCCGGCCTTGTGGTACAATAAAGTGGACACTGCCATACTGGGTACACCCTTTGCAGTTAATACGCCGCAGATTTGCATTTCTTTCATTTTTTTTTACTGTTAACTTAAATATTTTAAGAAATTTCTCAAAATAACGAGTTGAGTATGTGAATAAGATAAAATTTATAAAGTTCAAATTAAGATCTACTGACATGTGTAAATTCTGATAAAGATTATGGCCTGCAATACACAGAATACATTCTTGGATGCCAATGTTTACAACACAATTTGGAAAATTACCGAACACTGTGAATAAAGAGAAATCAGTGCGATTCGCCTTCTGAAAACAAGCTTTAAATGCAGCTCTTTAATAATTATGGTTACCACCTTGTATTTTTACATGGCACTATTTAAACTGTGCGAATTTAAGGTGGTTTTGTTAATTATAGGTTTATAGGGAATTTACTGTAATAGCTGAAGAACACTTCAAGGGCGGTAGTGATATTTTAAATTTCTTCATTTGTATTGACTAATAATGGCTGAGATATTACACACAGTGAGTTTGGCAATGACCTAGAAAGCAAACTGATGCCATAGTGAAGGACAGTGAGGGAGAAAATACAAACAACTTTAGATTTAACATATAAATATTTGTAAATTGAAAGTTCTTAAATATTGAATGAAACACATGGTCACCAGTAATCAAAATGGCACTGAAGCAGCTGCTGCTGCAAACTGACGTGCACAAGTATCTGTAGATAGCTAAAAATACAGAGATGGAAAGCTAGAGATTTCAAAATCGAGGAGCCATCATTTACGTAGCAGTCAATTTTACTTCAGAATGTTGATTACATAAGGACATCTTAATGCTGAAGAACACAGGAATTTGGGTTCCTTGAGAATTGTCAAAACCATTTGGCGATGCTCAAAATAGTAGTTGACTCGATTTGGATAAAGATAATTGAAAGTGACAGTCCGTGCCAGTGATCCATGCAGACTATTAGCACAGTCACGGAATGTTTACAGCCGACAGTGCGCATGCCCGGTGACGTCACACGCATTATTACTGGAAATGACCAGGCCTTACCCATTTCACTTATCTCTCTAAAGCCTATGCCAATTGCACTAGATTTTTCGGCAAATTCACAGATATAGAAATTTATGATGTTTATACGCCAAAAATAAAAAGAAATGTATTTAACTTATCATGTCGAATAATTGCTTCTTTCACTGTTTAAATGATGTGGGCAAAATAACTTACACCTTGCTTGTTCCAAATTCTTGCCAGTAAGCAAGTTGTTAGTAAGATCAGCAGAAAATGTAACGCGTTTCTATTTAAAACTGAGAGTATAAAAGCTCACCTCATACAATAATGAGGATATCCCTGTCAATTTTACAGCTCCTCTGTTACATAAGCGGTTTAAACATCTCATCATTTTCATGGGTAAATACAGTCTGTCACTTATGGTGAAAAAAACAACAAATCCTCTTCTACCAGATAAACATTTCACTGTAATTTTATATAGAGTAAAACAAAAAAGATAATAATAATAATACTAACGTGGTAAAAGAAACTACACATTCGTACAAACGAAAGATGATCTTAATAATGTAAAATGACAAATGTAATTTAGATTTTTTAATAACACAATGCGAAGGAACACAATGAAGAACATTGGTTTAATGTTGCAGCTGAATTATCGAGCACAGCAAATATTGTTTAGTATTTGTTATTATAAATTTTAGGATGCAAGCATATGGTGCATGGAGCAGGAAGGGCCGACATTACATGGGCCTCTTTAGACTGTGAGAGACATGTTCACTTCATGTCCATTCTGGTACCTTCCATTTATCCATTTTCAACACGTTTCATCCTTGTAGTCATTTTAATTTACAAAAAAAAAAAAATATTAGTTGTAGATTGGTGCCGATTCTATTTTGGCAAAACAGCATATGTGTGGTGAACTTGCTATATTTCCTTCAAGTAATTTTGTATTTTTTTTAATTATTCTTAAGGAGTAATTTTAAAAGTTGCAGAAAAAACATTTTTATATTGTTATAATAATAAATGTGTTTCATACTACTATCTTCTTTGTTTCTTATGGTAAAATTGCACAAGAATTAAATAGACAAACAGCATTAAGAGGTGCTGTTTGTACAATATTAATTTACACTAAATATAAAATTAATATACCCAAAACAAAAATTACAATAAGCAGGAATGCAAATTTCAAAACTATCACTGAAAATCTAGTTTAGATTTCTGAAGTCAGTTTGATTCCAGTTAGGATTGCAATAATAAAAATAATAATTGAATTAAGAGAAGTTAAATTCCATTTTCTACGTTTTTAGAAAGGACCAGAAGTACAATAAAATTTTTATGGTACTTAATTCACTTTCAACAAAATTAATTAAAACAGTGTTTATTTGAGTTATCAGAAGAGGATACTCTGAAACTTAATATAGTGAAAATTAATGGTGCAACAAAATGTGCTTACTTTAAATATACATAATTCTAAAACTTTTCTAATTCAATTTGATTTATTTCAATTCATTCTTGTATTGAATTCTTCCCTGAATGCAGGTTGTTACAAGTTGGATACTTACAATTAAATTTCAGAATTTATATATTATCAATTACATAATGCATGCACATAAAGACACCGATTTGTTTAAACTGGAAAACCAATAAACTTTTAAACTTATTTAAAGAAATAACATCAAACCCATAAAATAAGCTGTAATTTTTTACTGCACTAGTTGTTTCATGCACATTTTTTTTTGTAAATGCAATAGCAACTTGTAAACAGGTTTACAATGTTTATGTTATTCTTTGCTTTTGCAGTATTGTGTATGAATAATGTCATACCATTTTAATTCTTTAGTTTATATTCTGAGATATATATATATATATATAATATAAATACACATATATATCTATATCTCTATATCTATATCTCTATATATACATACATACATACATACATACACACACACACACACACACACAAAGATATGAATGTAACTAAAACTAGAAAAGTTGTCCTCCTTGTTGTGCGTGGCAATACTCTTTACTAATTGGGCGAGGAAATTCATCCATCCTGTCTCAATTGTTTAACTTTTTTTTGTGTAGAACAGTGTTTAACCTACGTTATGCTACATTCATAAAATTTTAACATCAAAATTAGCTACCAAGGATGTCTAACTGTTACACACATTCTTTTTCCAAATTTACTGATGTTTCTTCTAAAATACTTAAATTTCAAAATAAACATAACACATTTTCAGTTTGTTATTTCAGTAACCTAAAAAAGAAGCTTGGTTTAAGCACTGATTTTCCAATAATGTACTGATTTATAATGTATCACGATAATAATGTGATTTATTTTAAAAACTAAGCATTTTTGCAAGGAAGTTTAAAATTACAACAGTGTAAAACTCATTAAGCATTTATTATTGGCTCCCATAATACTTAAAACAAGGATATTTAAGGCTTCAACAAGTTAAGAAAATAAGAATTTTTATAACCTTATGTTATAAAGTAATAACATTTTAAAACTCACTCAATTCAGTTCAGAGTCAAGGGGAAGGAGGACAAGAGTTTAATGGGCATAAGGGCAGGAAACAGCATGGACAGAGCAATAGCCCACCCAGAGAGCCCACTCAAGCGTACAATGCAAATTTAGTGATGACAATTATATTTAAAAAAAAACACTCACATGCAAATCCTTTCAAATGAAACTGGAGATTTAACACAATCTCCAAAATCTTGGCCACTGGGAAGTCTGTGATGCCATATTGGACTTCCCATGCTACAACTTCCACCTGTTTAAAGCGTAGAAGCCAAAGGTCATTGCTGACAATAAGCTCTCCTAGTCACAAAATAGTGGCTTCCATAAAATTCTAATTAGTGGTACAGCAACAACAAAAAACAAACATTAAAAATATTTAACAATTTTAAAATCAATCAATCATTTTGAATGGTCCAAAATTGTCTTTTCATGAACAAAGAACTAAACCAGTTTCTCAATACATGTCATGTGCAGAAAAACAAAAATCAAAATACCAGAGCTGAATACATAAAGCAAAAAAAACTTAGTCAAAAAATACACTTAAAAAATCTGAAATGCCAAACGACTACACTAAATAGCGTGAATTTTCAGAATTTTGGACGCCAGGAAGTCCACGATGCCAACCTTATGTATATTCTCTCGATGAGCTTCAACAGGAAGTCACCTGAAATGGTTTTATTTCAGGTGACTACCTGCTGAAGCTCATCGAGAGAATGGCAAGAGTGTGCAAAGCAGTAATCAGAGCAAAGGGTGGCTATTTTGAAGAAACTAGAATATAAAACACGTTTTCAGTTATTTCACCTTTTTTTGTTAAGTACATAACTCCACATGTGTTCATTCATAGTTTTGATGCCTTCAGTGAGAATCTACCAATGTAAATGGTCATGAAAATAAAGAAAACACATTGAATGAGGAGGTGTGTCCAAACATTTGGCCTGTACTGTATGTGTGTATATATATAATATATATATGACATCACATCTCACGACTTCTATTCATCGCAAAACAATTGAGTGCCATCATTGACAACAATGTGCTCTCCAAACTCACAACATTCCAAACTGTGAGGTAGTAGGTAGCTGTGAGATGAAGGTTTACTGATTAGGTGGGATAAGGACTCCATGCACACTTTCAATTCTAGCTGTAAATGTGGTAACTACGTAACAGTTTTTAGTCACTCAAAAAACAAACAAGGATAAGAAGCTACAACACCTCTCCTCTTTTGTCAATTTTCACTGCTGTTTATTCTCTTTTCTCTAAACCGACCACTTTGTTTGCACATTAAAACTCCCTCCTGGAACCAAAAGTCACAAATGCATTTCATGATATCTTAAAAATAGACAAAAAGCCCATTGAAAGAATGGGAAACTTTACAGGATGTTATTTTGGGATCTCTCGATTTGAATTTGAGATATCTTGAAAAGCATGCAAGGTCGATTTGAGATATCTTGAAATGGACAAGCAGTTATTTTGAGATAGATAGAGGTCTTCAAATGTAATGGAACATATAATGTGATATCTGAACAAAAGTTTCACCCATCTTAAAACATGAACTGAATTTTAAATATCTGAAATTCATTTTGAGATATCTCTAAACATTAATCATATGTCTGGTTACAGAAAAATAAGAAAGAAAGCCACTCTATTTTCTCCTCCATGTTCAGCAAGGCAGTAGTGTTAGTTCAGGAATGGACCAGTGCTGCAGTGTGAACCTCTTCCCTGTATTTACAGTATATTTATTACACGCATTGCATAATGAGAAGTAAACTTTTGATGGTATAAAGGGGATCTGTCAATGTTTAGCCTAATTTTTGGGCATTATCACCTAATTCGTTACTCAACTTTAACATATAAAAGAGGCAAATGGCATTATGTCAGTAGGTCCTGTAAAACACTTTAGGAGAGAAAGTATCCCATAACCCTTGTGTGGGCAGCCAAGGCAAAAAATATCATTTAGATCCCCTGGACATTAGATGTCTTGCTCTATAGAGGTGAACAGCAGTGCAAGTTGATCAAAATCCAAGAGATGTGAGTTGGTGGGCTACACACACTATGCACTGGCAAACTGAGATATGCATTTTGTGGTACTGCAGATATCTTTGCAACCACTTCTATCAGGGAGCTTTGCTATCAGGTTTAGCAAACAACATATCTGCATTTGATATGTGTATAAAACAGACAGACTGCAACATCTGCAGATGTTACTGATGTTGAAGATACTGATGTGTACATTTTTGTGACAGTGGATGACTTTGCAGGCGTACACTGTCCTGGATTTGAGTGTGGCCTGTGTTACTCTTATTTTTGGCTATCACAAAATTTATTTGGTAGAATACCAACAGTAGAGAAGCCAAACTAAATTTCGAGACTGAAACAACAAAATAGTAAGACAGTGAGGTGTAGCCATGTTCAATGCTATGGATATGATTAGATATGAAATCTGAGCAAAGCCAAGTTCAAACCCACAGAAAAATACTTGCTCTAATGATTCAATATTTTGTTTTATAGCCTTTATCTCAAAAGTTGGGGACAGTAGACGTGAATGTTTATATCATGGTCACCATCATGTAATGGCACAAGAATTACATACCAGCAACAATGCAGCCTTATATTGACCAGAAGGCAAAATGGCAGCACCCATGAAGACTACCACACATAAAACGTGAAACAGTAACATCATTCAAATAAAATACAGGCCCTTTCATAATCACTGGCACTGATGGAAAAGTAAAAAGAGGTTATTAAAAAAAAAAAAAAAAGTCACATTTTGGTGAATTACTTTAACCTCACACGGAAAGGTTTCTTGACAGAGGCAGCCATATTTAAATTTAAAATCTTTTTATAGATAGATAGATAGATACTTTATTAATCCCAAGGGGAAATTCACATAATCCAGCAGCAGTATACTGATACAAAGAAACAATATTAAATTAAATAGTAATAAAAATGAAAAAATGAAAAAAAAAAATTTCATGGATTCCATGATGCCATATGCTCTAACAAGGTTCCCAGAGCCTACCACACAATGTCAGCCGTACTTGACAGTGAAGATCAGGTTCTTTTCAGTATAGCCATACTTTTTACGCCAAATCTGCCTTGAGTGTTTGTTGCCAAAAAGCTCAATTTTTTGTTCTAACCAGGAGTTTTTTGTTTTTTTTTTGTTTTTTCTGTCCACCCTGGCCATTGGACCTTACTTATTCTATGTTAATTAATGTTGACTTATTTTTATTTTTTACTGTGTCTTCTATTTTTCTATTCTCCATTTTGTAAAGCACTTTGAGCTATATTTTTTTTGTATGAAAATGTGCTATATAAATAAAATGTTGTTGTTGTTATGTTCCCGCTTAAGCAACAGGAAAGGTTTTTTTATTCTGGTCTGCCTCCTAAGTAATCTATTGGCATGGGAGTGTTGTCTGATGACAGTTTTGGAAATGTGGTGTCCCCAAAATGCTACTATTTTCTGTATTTCTCAAAATGTAAGCTTTGTGGACTTCTTTACCTTTCTCACCAGCCTGTTCACAATATGTAAAGCAAAATAAACCTGAGTCCTTCTCTAAGCAAGCTGGAAACAGTTTAAGTTGATCTGAATTTTTTAATTATTACCCTAACTGTACAGATGGGCATTTACAAGCAAGTAGCAACTTTTCATAGCCAAACAATACCAGGTTCAAATAAAATATTTTTATTTACAACCAACACTTTTCCAGTTAAGCAACAGCCAAAACACACAAATATAGCCACAGATTGTCTTCATTGTTCCACCCACCTGATGAGTGTTTCCCGCTGTCTTTGGACTCTGGCTCACTGAGGCGAGGCGAAGCGGCTCCTTTTATCTCTGACCCAGGAGTACTTCGGGTGCCAGGACATGGTCCATTGGAAGCACTTTCAGGTCAGGTGGAAGTCCAACGAGGCAGGAGTTATAAACCCCTGCAACACCTCCTGGTGGCACCCACAGAACCCAACATACTCCATACTCCACGAGTCCAGTTCCCAGGATGCCCTGTGGGTATCTGAATGGGTACCAAAGTCCAGGGATGCTGCCATCTAGCATATTGGGGGAGAAAATATTCATCAGACATCTCCCCCAGTCCTTCCATTCTCAGTCGGGAGAGGATTCCTGCTTCACGCTGGCTGGGATGCTAGCCCAGGAGTGCCATCCATTACAATACTATGTATTTATAAATGTGTTTGTGACAATATAATAAATAAAAATGTTTTATTATTGGATATTTGAACTAGATACATACATAATACTGAAAAGGTATGTCTACATATTTTTGGGGTATATTGCCATATATTTCATTTTTGTGCCTAGTCCATATAACTGCACATTTTAAGAAATTTGTGTTTGAAATTCTTTTAAGCCTGGTTTCAGACTGTCAATACTGGAAACATATCTGGTACAAATAATGTCTAACTCCATATTTTTGCATATTACAAACATTGCATTTATTGTAGGATAGTGACTGTTACTGTTGCTTTCCAATGTCCATAATCCAAGCTGCAACAAAATAAAACTTGATACCTTTAAGGGCGGCATTGTGGCGCAGTGGGTAGCGCTGCTGCTTCACAGTTAGGAGACTTGGGTTCACTTCCCGGGTGCTCCCTGCATGGAGTTTGCATGTTCTCCCAGTGTCTGCATGGGTTTTCTCCCACAGTCCAAAGACATGCAAGTTAGGTGCATTGGCGATCCTAAATTGTCCCTCGTGTGTGCTTGGTGTGTAGGTGTGTGTGCCCTGCCTTGCACCCTGTGTTGGCTGGGATTGGCTCCAGCAGATCCCCTGTGACCCTGTGTTAGGATATAACGGGTTGGATGATGGATGGATGGATGAAAAGTGTGAATGAGGCTTTTGGAAGAAAAAATTCAGTTCCAACCCCTACATAAAACTCCTTTTCACATTTCGTGATTGCACAATTTAGCTTAATTTTTCCAGATCTCTGCATAAAATGAAATGGTTTCACTCATCTCTAGTCACATGTTTTGGCTTTGCCCTTGACTCAGACACAGCACACCTTCACCCACATCACCCCCGTTAGACTTCTGAAGACTAGACCGCCAGTTTAATGTGGTTGACCTTGCTAAGTCACTGCACAGCATTCCTCAGCTGGCTTAAAAATGTATGGGACAGTGGAGCAGGGATTACACACAGCATCCCAAGCTCAAATTTAGCGCTGATGCTGCCTTTGTGTATGTACTCCCTGTCTGTATGTTTGTTTGTCTTTCTCTAGTACTCCAAATGTGAATTATGCTATTTGGAGATTCTAAAATTGTGAAAAAAGGGTGAAGCCAGAAATTTAATGCGAGGGATGAGAAAGTCCGCAAATAATAATTCTGTTAATGATCAATCATAAAACATATTTTAGGATTTGACTCAAATCTGAAACCCTCCCTCCAGATATGCTTATGAATGTGAGCGAATGCAAGAGTGTTTCTCGGATGGGTTAATGTGTCACGTTGTGTACTACTAGGATAGCCTCAGCCTCCTACATTCCCAGCCTTGATTAAGTGGGTTTAATAATGGATGGCTTACGGTTCTGTTTTACTGGATGTAATGGAAAAAAAGACCCATTTTATTTAAAAGTATGAGGGTCTTTCTTAAAGACATTTTTTCGTTTTCAATCTTCAGAGCAATCTTGGCCTTTAGAGAGTTTTCTTTTGTTCTTTACATTCTGACTTCCCATGGAGGTAAAACAGTTGATGATTACTGGGTAAAAGAAATAAGTTAATGTTGCATTCATTATACTACCATTGATAGCTCTAAAGGAGTGTTAGCTGTTCATATCTAAAATGTACACTCTAAGTGGCAGATTTTGTGCCATAACAATAAATTAACAAAACTACCGGATAAAAAATGTTTGTCTAGCTTGCCGTTAATCAAGGACTTTGTTAAATGGTGAGACTCAAACCACTTGCATCTTAACACCAGCAAAACCAAGGAGCTGGTGGTGGATTTTAGGAGGCCCAGGCACCTCATGGACCCCGTGATCATCAGAGGTGACTGTGCGACGGTGCAGACATATAAATACCTGGGAGTGCAGCTGGATGACAAATTGGACTGGACTGCCAATACTGATGCTCTGTGCAAGAGAGGACAGAGCTGACTATACTTATTTAGAAGGCTGGCGTCCTTCAACATCTGCAATAAGATGTTGAAGGTGGTCTATCAGACAGTTGTGGCGAGGGGCCTCTTCTACGCGGTGGTGTGCTGGGGAGGCAGCATAAAGAAGAGGGACACCTCATGCCTGGACAGACTGGTGAGGAAGGCAGGCTCTATTGTAGGCACGGAGCTGGACAGTTTGACATCTGTGGCAGAGCGACGGGCGCTGAGCAGACTCCTGTCAATCATGAAGAATCCACTGAACAGGATCATCTCCAGACAGAGGAGCAGCTTCAGCGACAGACTGCTGTCACCGTCCTGCTCCACTGACAGACTGAGGAGACCCACACTATGCGACTCTTCAATTCCACCCGGGGGGGTAAATGTTAACATTATACAAAGTTATTGTCTGTTATACTTGCTTTGTTATCACTCTTAAATTTAATATTTTTTTTTATCAGTATGCTGCTGCTGGAGTATGGGAATTTCCCCTTGGGATTAATAAAGTATCTGTCTATCCATTGTCTTAAACATACAAGGACCGTCAAACCAATGTTGGTATTCCTCCAAGGTAAACCAATACCAAATATTTTTTATTCCTTGCATTGTAATGTATTACTATTGAAAATTGTTTTCTTGAAAAGAAAAGGTTTCTTGAAAACCTTATCAGGATCCAGAATTCTCTCTGTTAATACCACAGCAACTCCAACATTAAGCAAGACATCTTCAATTTTAACACTTAGTGAATGGTCAGGATACCAATAGGTCCCATTTTTCATCTGCATGAACACTTACTGTATTTGTTTTTACTTTAAATGGGAAGGGGGTCAACTTAATGTGTAGTAAAAGAGATAAGAGAACAGAAAGGTATAATATTCTATATTATCTGCTTAAGCAAAAACACTCTGTAAAGAAACTCTTTTAAAAGAACACAGAAAGGTGCTGGTTAAAATATGCTTCCAATTTAAACCTTAAATAGAAATTTCATAAAAACACATAGGATTTAAGTTCAATAATTCATATTTTTTCAGTTTTACAAACTAATACGTTTTATGAATACACTATCCATTCCCTTAAAAGTTCCAACATGCCATCCATGCACACCAGTCCAAGTAACTAACAAAAAAAATGAAATACCACGGGGCACTACAGAGTCCGTATCTCATAACCTGATTTTTCACGTTGCTTAAATGTTGTTCTTATCTCATCCTCTCCCAGATGCCATCTCTTTTTTCTATTTTGGTTTGCTTTTGCTTGTCCTCTCTGTTAAATGTCTGCTTCTTTAAAGTTTCCCTTTGTCATTTTTTCTTTGTTTTCTTGTTCTATTGTTAATTTTAAGTAGCTATTTTTTTATATTTTGTGCTTGTGAATTCTTGTTATTTTTCCTGTTAACAAAATGAATAATTAAACACTAAATTATTTCAGAACTAATTGGGGTAGTACTAGGGTGTTGTACCATGTTAACCAATATGGATGTAATGAGAAGTCAAGCAAAATGACACCTTTTACATCTTGCCTGAAGAAGGGGCCTGTGCTGCCTCAAAAGCTTGCATATTATAATCTTTTTACTTAGCCAATAAATGGTATTATTTTGCTGGACTTCTCATTAGAACTAATTACGGAAAATTAGGCTGTGGTTCTCTTTTCAGATTTGGGTGTTTTTCTGTTCCTTATGACTGGTAATGATGAGAACCTTCCTAAAAGAAGCAAATAAAATTATAGGTACATCTTAAATCCAGTCTGTTAGAAATAGTAAATTGTCTAATTTAAGTTATTAATTTTGAAATATGTGGAGTAGATTATAGTGTTAACAGATTTTAATTTAAAAGTTTAAGTACGCAAACTTTGATTATATATACACGCACACACGTGAAAGACAATCATTTTTAAAATTATAACCCAATTTAATTAATGTCTTTATTATACTTAATTATTGTGTTATTCAGTTTTAAAAATAGCTGTCTTTAAGTAAAATTATACACATTACACAATGAATGAAATAACCTAGGTAATGACCCTGTTGAGAGCTTATTGGCTTGAATTTGCACTTTTACAATTGACAAAAGACTTAAACAAAAAACATACAAATGAAAAGAAAGAATGTATATTAAGGGGCAAAACAGAAATCAAAATGCAGGCAAGTGGAATGGAAAGCAAAAAAGTAAACTACACTGATTGTCAAACCCAATGCACAGGCCAAGAGCAAAGTCAACACCAAATTACCAGGGGCCTCATGTATAAACGGTGCGTACGCACAGAAATGTTGCGTAAGAACTTTTCCACGTTCAAATCACGATGTATAAAACCTACACTTGGCGTAAAGCCACGCACTTTTCCACGGTACCTCATGCCTTGTCGTACGCAAGTTCTCCGCTCGGTTTTGCAGACTGGCGGCACCCAGAGTCAAAGCAGTGCTACTGTTCCTGTGTGGTTAAACCTTATTTTCCTGACGCGGCTTTATAAATACACTGAAACTAACCGCATATTGTTTATTAGTGTAATGCATCTGATTGTAATTAACTTGTAACAATATAATGGTCCAGGGAGCAGCCATAGTATTCCAAATACCATAACTGCTTTATCGTTGTTACTCTCACTGCACCTTCTTCTTCTTTCAGCTCCTCCCGTTAGGAGTTGCCACAGCGGATCATCTTTTTCCATATTACTCTCACTGCACGAGAGTATTTATATCACTGTATTTGAGTGTGAATCACAGCAGCAGCTGATCGGAAAGAGAATTATCGGTATACAGCTTCAAGGACATGCTACCTCAGCCACTGCAAAACGTTTTAAAGCCTTTCCTGTACGGACCTCGCCGTTCAGAAACAATTTCATCCCAAGAACTTTAAATGCACTCAATCAATTGCTCCTTATAGAACGGTTTGTACTTATAACTACAATCATCCCACTCTAAATTTGCACTACAGTTATAATATCTCACAACCTGAGCCACTTTATAAAGCGCGTATTTACATATGATGACGATATCATTTTTAAGGTGAAATGCAGCAAAATATGTTTGTTAAATTATACACATAAAACTTTAACTTCATTTAAACAATCTATATTCTTCACTGGGAGTGTCGTGAAGGATAGAATAATTTCTATAATTTCTCCCAGGCTGCCAAGGAAGAAATATGAATAATATTTTCTAATTCCAGATAATTATCCACATTCTGGAATTGTCGAGACAGAGTATCAGCCTCCTGATTTTTATCTCATGCATGGAAATTGATAAGAATGTTAAAATGGCTATAGAAAAGGAGCCAAATTTGCTTGTGAACTTGCGCAGCAATTTAGTAGTTTGAGATAAAACAAATTTTTATGATCTTTAAAAATCACAAAGAGGTGCTCTCCCACGTTATGCAGTGATACCACTCCTTAAGTGCCAACTTCATGGCAAGAAATTCCTGGGGCCTCATGTATAACGCCGTGCGTAGAACTCGCACTATAACATGGCGTAAGCACAAAAGCCGAAATGTGCTTACGGACAGAAAAATCCAGATGCAGGAATCTGTGCGCATCTAACTTCCACGCTCTTCCGCTACATAAATCCCGATCAGCGTGAAAACTAACGCTCGTGCACGCGCATTTTGTAACGCCCCAAATCCTCCCAGAATTACGCCTATTTGAATATGCAAATCAATATAAATCGCCCTTAAGCGCAGCCTTCTGTGAAAAGACAATGGGAAAAGCACGGGAAAATATAAGAATTTCAGCGAATACCAAGTGGAGGCAAAGGAAAAACATACTATTTGTTCAACTAAACCGTGGTATAATCAACAAAATGAAGTTGATCGAGTGACATAGCGTGTTGGAGAAACTTGAAAGCTCACATTCACAAAATCGCACAGTGCCGGAAATAAAAAAGAAGTCACATATCAAAGTTGCCGTGAAAAGAAGAGTTGTAAGCCCACTGTCTGAGTGTCATATGAAAGCTTATTAGGGTACAGAGAAAAAAGGCACACGGTGGGGAAAAAGCACGAAATGTCAACTTTAATCTCGAATTTTCCACTTTAATCACGTAGTTTATTTTGTCATTTAGTAGAACATTATAAACTTCATCTTAAAATCGTTTAATTAACCAGTTTCTCAAAATTACATCGTAATTAAAGTAGCACGTTAAATGCTTTGTTTTGTATTTGATCTTCTACTGTATGTGATCTATGTGTGTGAATCACTACTTGCTTCTTAAACTGGCTCTCTTCCTCCAACTGGACACAGAGTCCATTACATTTGTGATATTACAGCTCTCTGAATAACTAAAATACTGAGATGTATACGTGATGTCATTTTCATGATGATAGGAGCTAAAGCACATTATTAAACATGTGTTTCATGAGCCTCGTGCTCATGACAAGCATTATCTTTTGTTGAAATTTGTCGCATGCTTTTAGCTGTGTTGTTATTTTCTTTCTGTTTTATATTCAATATATATACGCCCAAGAGTCCTTGCTTTTCTTTCCCCAAGTAACCGATCGCCACACAATCAGCTCTGTAATAGAAGTTAAGCCATCTGTAAGCTTAGCCGATTCTTCAAAACGCTTAAAGAACATTGAAATATCTTCGTAGTACATGTTTAATTATTCTATCCTTCACGACACTCCCAGTGAAGAATATAGATTATTTAAATGAAGTTAAAGTTTTATGTGTATAATTTAACAAACATATTTTGCTGCATTTCACCTTAAAAATGATATCGTCATCATATGTAAATACGCACTTTATAAAGTGGCTCAGGTTGTGAGATATTATAACTGTAGTGCAAGTTTACAGTGGGGTGATTGTACTTATAAGTACAAACCGTTCTACAAGGAGCAATTGATTGAGTGCATTTAAAGTTCTTGGGATTAAACTGTTTCTGAACCGCGAGGTCCGTACAGGAAAGGCTTTAAAACGTTTTGCAGTGGCTGAGACAGCGTGTCCTTAAAGCTGTATACCGATAATTCTCTTTCTGATCAGCTGCTGCTGTGATTCACACTCAGATACAGTGATATAAATACTCCGAGTCGTGCAGTGAGAGTAATATGGAAAAAGATGATCCGCTGTGGCAACTCTTAACGGGAGGAGCTGAAAGAAGAAGAAGTGAGAGTAACAACGCTAAAGCAGTTATGGTATTTGGAATACTATGGCTGTTCCTGGACCATTATATTGTTACGAGTTAATTACAATCAGATGCATTACACTAATAAACAATATGCGGTTAGTTTCTGTGTATTTATAAAGCCGCGTCATGAAAATAATGAGTAATCACACAGGAACAGTAGCATTGCTTTGACGCTGGGTGCCGCCAGTCTGCAAAACCGAGCGGAGAACTTGCGTACGACAGGGTATGAGGTACCGTGGAAAAATGCGTGGCTTTATGCCAAGTGTAGGTTTTATACATCGCGATTTGAACGTGGAAAAGTTCTTACGCAACATTTCTTTGCGTACACACCGTTTATACATGAGGCCCCTGGTCACCTGTATTATAATATTGCTCTAAAGGTGATAACTTTCTTGAGTAAAGAGCTTACTGGTGACGTTTATTAGACTCGAGACATCCAAGTAAGAAGATACTTCAAATTTAAAAGGTAAAGAACAATCTGGATGATGCAGAATAGAATTCAAAGTAGAAAAAAAATCATTCAATTTGTCAAGTACATTTTGCACCTCAGGATTCCAAAAACATTATGTGGTTTTCTCAGTTAAATCTGTGATTGAAGCAATGACACTATTAAAATTCTTAAGAAATCTTTTATAATACTTGAAAAACCATGGTGGGCAAACGCACTGTATCAGTGCCTACTCCTCAACCTGACCTGACCTGACCACATTTACCTTTGTTTGGTTCATCTTTTATCCTGTATGTGAAATCTAAAATCCTAAAAAGATCACAGAGGTGTTATGGAATTCACATATCTCTAGTTTCACAAGCCAGAAATTCCTCCTAAGGCATGAAAGGGCTTCATATACAGGTTTCACATTACCTTTCAGGAGGAAAAAAGAATTTGTCAATATAGACTAAAAAGTATATTCTTACAACATTACGTAAAATGTATTTTTGACAAAATAATTAAATACCACATAAGCATCAGCACATTAATATGGCATTACTAAATATGCATAATGCCCTGAAAGTGCGATGAACACTCGGTTGTATCTCCCGCAAGCGAATCATGGCGTTTGCTATAGCCACTACTGATCATTGCCCTCCCTTGCGTTTAAGAAAATAATGCTCTTCTGCCTCCACCAAGTGGTCGTCAATCAGTTTGGGAAAACAAAATACAGAAAGTACTAATTGTGAAATCATACTGTATGTTCCTATTGTAAAATGTAACTATTTGAAACGGGGCATTAATTCAACAAATTTTAGACCAGATACAGTCCAACAGAGCAAACAGCTACAATATATGTAGGTGTTACACAAAAATAGTGTACAGTACTCCACAGTTACAATATGTAGTATGTAGCAGTATGTAAATGACCTTCCTATTTTCTTCTCTGAAGGTTCATATTATAGAAGCTACAGCGATGAGGCTCAGGTTAGGTTGCACTCTTTGACCAGCTTCTACCATCGACATCCCATGGACAAGTACATGGTCAAAAAGAGTGGCACGAATCTCATTTGAAACTATTTGCCTCCTTGTTCTTGCTCTTATTCTTCCTCACCCTCCTCCACCTCCCCAGTGTCCCCTTCCTTACTATGGTGATTGACCCGTTGTTCCAAAACATATGAAATGATCCATTGCCCTTTTACTGGTCTATCCTAAGGCTATGAATTGTGTGAACAATTTTAACTTGTAGTGTTTGAACCTGGGGAACTGTGTACTAAACCGTTCCAAGATGTGCTGACTTGAGTTAATGATACTGAAGTCAATGCTTTCTAAATATACACACAGTGCAGCCAAAGATACATGAAGGGATTTGTGTGTAGAGTTTTGCACAAAAAGGTTCAACGAATCTGAATCATGTGTTAAAATAGGGAAAGAGTGTTTATAGTTTCGGAAAACGTGTTTTGGTAGATGACAGTATGGTTTGGGATATTTAGTTACTAAGTTTGGTAACAGTGTGTAAGCAATCGAGAAAAACTGTAAATGGATAAATATAAGGGGAAAGCATACATTATTTTCTGTTATCTTATTCGCTTCTCTATAATTTATGTATGAATGCAATGAACCATCCTTCTTTCTACAAAAATTTCAATTGGGCTGAGAGAAGGCCTAATAAAACCATCTAAATGCACTCATCCATGGCATTGGATGTGGGTTTGGTCAAAGTATACATCTTCCTTTAGGCAGTGATACCCCTTGTAGAAGATCAACTGTGCACTCCTTTAAGTTCCTGAGCACTGTCCAGACACAGAACCTCAGGTAGAATGATACATCACTCCAATTATTAAGAAGGCTAAGCAGAGGATGTCTTTCCCTGTACGAGCTGAAGAAATGTAACCTCTCACAGACAATACAGGTCTGAATTTGCACTACCATTATTGAATCCATCCCAATTTCATGAATAACTGTCTGCTTTGGTCCAGTCTCTGCTCAAACTAAGGCCAAACTATAGCACACCATTACATCATCTAAAAGAACTGTATGAGTTTGGAGTAAAAAGCATTCTGGGAAGACCTTTGCTGAACCTTTCCTTCTTGTTTTACACTAAATGTATTTTTAGGTAACACAGTACTTAAACAGCTTTTTTACATACGCAGTTGTTCTGATTAGCCAGGTTTGACTCCTCACTCGTAAGTTTATATACGTGCACATCTTTGAAGAATTGACACATACACTTAGTTTTTTCACAAACTTCAGAGGACATTTTTAGTAGATTCTTTTGTAAATCGACAGCTGCCATGTCCTTTTGTAAACACTGTGTTATGCAGAAGCACTCTGAAAAAAAAAAATGTTGCATTGTACCTGCAAATCTTTGCTTGCTGTATACATTTGTAAATATATCATGTGTGCCCTGCACAGCAGGTTTGTTTTCCCTTGAATTATTTATCAGCTTTCATGTCCTTTGCGTACTTGGTTCGAAGCACTATTCGCTAATGTACTCCAAAAAATCATACTTACACTTTTACACTATTACTCATATTTGTCATATCTCTTTTTAGTGATGGTGATTTGTGGTCATTGATGCTATTTTTACTCTTATTCTTCTATTATTTTTATATTCTGTGTTTTGTATTTCCCCTGAGTATGTACCATGCTACCAAGATATACAGATATACATATTTTGTAATATATTTAAGTGAATTGGATAGCAATAGAAGTAACAAGCTGGTTATGTTTGCAGAGGATATCAAGCTAGGTGGATTGGCAGATAATCTAGAATTCATTTAATCATTACAGAGGGACTTTGACAGCATACATACAGGCTTAGGGAGATTTGTGGCAGATGAAATTTAATGTATGTAAATTAAAAGTAATACACATAGGAAGCAAAAGTGTTAGGATTTAATACACAATGAAAGGTCTGAAAACGAGGTACAAGAAGTCTATTACCATTTTCCCCCTTACCAACCTAATTTGGAAAAACAAAAATAAAAGATAATATCAGTATCTTAAATTCGTTTAGCACTCGACTTTACACTGCATCTTGATTTCACCCATCAATGAGGAGGACCACTTAACTGTGCTAAATTCAAAAAAGCCACCAAGGAGTCCTAATTGCGCTTCTTCCACTTCACAGAAAAGAAGCCAGCAGTATGATGCCCTTGTTTCAAAGAAATGCAGAGTCCTATTGAGGAAAGAATGGGTACGCAAAAATAATCTTTTCAATTTTTCCTGGCCTTGCGTTGATCAGCAAACACCTGCCTACACAGCGGTTACCGCTGCTACCGGACATGTAGTTGTGCAGTGTGTGTAGTCTATGCATTCTGACCATGTTATTGTGTACTGTTCTTTTTCACCTTAAAGCTGTTCTGTTCCTAACTTCAGAAGTTGCGGTTTTAATTTAGGTAGTTTATAGCCAATATCCTTTCCTGAGGATTGAACGGCAGCATGGCTTTCATTTTATTATAGGTTTTACATCGGTTTTGCTGTATTTCTTTCAGAAATGTCAGAGGGTATCACAATGATCTGATGGTAACTGAGACAGATGGAGCATCAGTATTCCATTGGTTAACTGATTTTTTATGACATTAAAGATTTGTGAACTTGCATGTCTTGGCAGTCATTAGGAAAAGAGGGAAATTATTAGTAAGGTAGGTTAAGTTTTATTGTTAGAGTAATCTGAAAACATAAAGGAATATTCTGGCATGGCCCCACCAAAATATTCATACCAAAACACTACTGTTTACAAACCCTTTACTAATGGGTCCCCCATCCACAGTAGTTATCCTAAAATTGGACTTTTAAAGTATTTGTAGAAAAAACTATTTGCTGTAGTACTCTATCCACTCCATCTATACTAATAAAAGGCAAAGTCCTCACTGACTGACTGACTCACTCACTCACGCATCACTAATTCTCCAACTTCCCGTGTAGGTAGAAGGCTGAAATTTGGCAGGCTCATTCCTTACAGCTTACTTACAAAAGTTGGACAGGTTTCATTTCGAAATTCTACGCGTAATGGTCATAACTGGAACGTATTTTTGTCCATATACTGTACTGTAATAGACTGCAGCTAGATAGCCGTGGGAGGTGGAGTTTCGTATTAAAGCATTTAACCAATCACATTTCAGCCATCATTTGTTGCCAGGCAGAGAGGCTTTCACAATCCATTGAGTAGGCACTCTAACACAGAATAAATGCCGATTAACCTGTTGCTTCAACCAATCAGATTTTGAGTTGGTGTCAGTAGGGCCCTCTAGCAGGCGTGTGGCAAGGTCACCGTATTCAGACCCATTGATTGGATAGAAGCTGATATGAGGAACTCTACGAAGCGACTGAACGCACCACAAACGCTCTGAGCAAAACATCGTCGCGCGCACTACGGCCAACTCCATGGCAGGATTCTGGACAATATTATTTGCCAGACACAGACCAGATTTCAAGACCACGAAAACCTGATGTTTGTCACGCTCCTTGAGCCCCAGAAGTTTCGGGAATACAAGAAAAATTTCACGCATGCAGCCTTTTCCAGTTTAACACAATAGCCATTGAGTGCTTTTTGATCTGTCTTGGCTAAAAACAGAACTGACTGTAATGTATGCCATGGATGATTTTTTAGGAAAATCTCCCACTGAGCTCCTTGACTTCCTTCATCAGAAAAATCTGAATGAGAGCATGGGGCAGCTGTTCACATTGGTATATTTGGCGGTGAGCATCCCGTGTACACTGCTTCTGTCGAGCGGACATTTTTAGCCCTAAAGCGAATTCAAACTTATGCCAGAAATACCATAGGGCAGGGTAGCCTTTCAGCCTTCGCTTCGATTGCAATAGAAAGGGACATTTTGATGGAACTGAAGCACACGGATAATCTGTACGACAGAGTAATTGAACTGTTTTTGAGGAAAGAGAGGAGGATGGATTTTGTTTACAAATAATCCGCATTTTTGGTGAGTAAGTGTTCATTTTGAATTGTGCTTTCAAGAGTGGTTTTGTCTTCTAGCTCTAGAACTTTATACCTCTTTATGCTTCTCCATTTCACCCAAGATTTTTTGGATTACCTCTTCCATTTAGTCTTAAAAGGGTCTCTGTTTTGTGCTTCCTAACCTTACAGTTTTGTTTCCCCACTTGTCAAATTTCAAAAGCGTTTTGTATTACATTTTTCCTGTGTGTCCTCACTTGAAGTCTACCTATTTGTTAATTAAGTAGCATTTTGTTTGTAAAAACCTGATTTAGTCAACCAATTTAGAAACTTAATACTTTAATTAGGTGAGGTATTATGTGGCATGGTGCTGTTTAAGGGGTCAACCTTCCCCCAGAACAATAAGCTAAATCGTAATCTCCTTTACTCAGAATAATAATTCTCTTAAAAAAGGGAAGTCTTAATAAAGTCTAAATCTTAACTCATTTTAAATGGAAAGACCTACTCAGAGAAAGGGTGCTGTAGACAAGAGAATAGGACTTGGTATTCCAGAATGAAGCTGAGGCCAGAAATAGATAGATAGATAGAATCCCAAGGGGAAATTCACATAATCCAGCAGCAGTATACTGATACAAAGAAACAATATTAAATAGTAATAAAAATGAAAAAAATTAAAATAAAATTAATGTTAGCATTTACTCCCCCGGGTGGAATTGAAGAGTTGCATAGTGTGGGGGAGGAACGATCTCCTCAGTCTGTCAGTGGAGCAGGACAGTGACAAAAGTCTGTCACTGAAGCTACTCCTCTGCCTGGAGATGACACTGTTCAGTGGATGCAGTGGATTCTTCATGATTGACAGGAGTTTGCCTAGTGCCCGTCGCTCTGCCACAGATGTTAAACTGTCCAACTTTAATCCTACAATACAGCCTGCCTTCTTAACAAGTTTGTCCAGGCGTGAGGCGTCTTTCATCTTTATGCTGACGCCCCAGCACACCACCACGTAGAAGAGGGCACTCGCCACAACCGTCTGGTAGAACCTCTGCAGCATCTTACTGCAGATGTTGAAGGATGCCAACCTTCTCAGAAAGTATAGTCTGCTCTGACCTTTCTTACATAGAGCATCAGTATTGGCAGTCCAGTCCAATTTGTCATCCAGCTGCACTCCCAGATATTTAAAGGTCTGCACCCTCTGCACACAGTCACCTCTGATGATCACAGGGTCCACAAGGGGCCTAGGCCTCCTAAAATCCACCACCAGCTCCTTGGTCTTGCTGGTGTTAAGATGTAAGTGGTTTGAGTCGCACCATTTAACAAAGTCTTTGATTAACTTTCTGTACTCCTCCTCCTGCCCACTCTTGATGCAGCCCACAATAGCAGTGTCATCAGCAAACTTTTGCACGTGGCAGGACTCCGAGTCATATTGGAAGTCTGATGTATGTTGGCTGAACAGGACCGAAGAAAGTACAGTCCCCTGCGGCACTCCTGTGTTGCTGAACACAATGTCAGACCTGCAGTTCCCAAGACGCACATATTGAGGTCTGTCTGTAAGATTATACTCTAAAATAGAGCAGCCTCAAGTGACTGCACTTACAGCAGCCCACCTGAGACAATGGGAGGGTGACCTGACCCCCTGGGCTTAACTGAAGGTAAAAAGAGAAGGTCACAACCTGACCACTATCACTTATTATCAGTTGGGCCACAGTTTGAGGTAAATTCAAAAATAAGGAGGTTGAGGAATCCCCAGTAAGCTTTTTGGTTTCATGAATATATCTCACTTTTGTGACATTGGCGTTTTCTTAGATAAAAAATGTTGGCCATTTTGGTGGAACCACTGCCACTGTTTATTTATTTATTTGTCCTCAATTCGCCATCTGAAACAGTTATTTACCGAGTAATCTGAGGTTCCTTATTCCACATGTATAACCTGGTTTCAAGATTATTAAGATTCTTTACCTTCAACGGACCCATTTGTCAGTTTTCAACATTTGTTAAATGTTAGTGTGGCAGCTCACAGAAATATTTAATTGAACTTTATATTTAGCTTTTTCCTTTTTAAGGAAAAAAAGACCTGAAGTCATTATCTGGCCATTTTACAGCACAGGAAAAACCAAACTTGAGGTCAAATATGCACATGCTAAAGTCAAAATTCAGAAATACCTCCAAATCTTCTACTAGTATTTTGACCATGTTCAAGTACACTTGCTCATATTAAGTGATCCGAAGGAAGCCAAAAGCACAAATTAATGATGTCAATATTGATTTTGCAATTCCACTCATTTGCAGACCAACAGCAATG
Source organism: Polypterus senegalus (assembly GCF_016835505.1). NCBI lineage: Eukaryota > Metazoa > Chordata > Cladistia > Polypteriformes > Polypteridae > Polypterus > Polypterus senegalus. The sequence goes on along the minus strand of NC_053169.1, from coordinate 83,882,112 downwards.
TCAATTTAATGGTTTTGCTCACTTAGCTCAAGCAACCTCAAATGTGGCCGACAAAGTGTAAAAAGCAAATAAAAACACAAATAAATACACAAAGTGTTAAAATACCAAATGAAATGTAGTAACAAGACCATTTCAACAGTCACCAGATATTAATGAATTAGACCACTGACCATTCTTTTTGTAAAATAACCGTTACATTGAAAATAGGGGAATACGACCATTTAATCAATAATAGAAAATACAACACATCTTTTATAGTGTGAACTTGAACCCGGACACAGACAGACGGACATCATTAGTTCACCCAACACACCCTTTATTATATACAATATTTACAGTACTATTTATGTGCACCCCCAGTGCCTCTTGCACCGATCCCCCAATGTCCAGGCCACACAGTTCAACTGCCTTTCTCCTGGCCGCCTCCAGTCCTCTCTCCAGCTCCATCTCTCTTCCACCTCGACTGAAGGGAGGCAGCCCCCTAAATAGGAACCCGGATAGGCTCTAGCTGCTTCCCAGCACTCCTCCGCAGACACGCCCCAGTGTGGCGGAAGTGCCGACTGCGCACCCGGAAGGCCTCCGGGTGTCCCCTGTCTTCTTCCCCCCACCACTTCCTGGTGTGGCAGAAGTGCTGGGCTCCAGGGTTGCTCAGGCACCGGGGCGCCGCCTGGCGGTGGCCACGGGTCCCTACAGGGCTGGGCTTACAAGCCCTCTACCTAACCCTAACCCTAACCAGGGCGGTCGCCCCCTCGCGGTCTGGAGGAGGTACAAGCCCTCCTCCGGTCCTCCTGGGCGTCACAATAGCTTTTATGGCGCCATCAATACCTTTCATTCCTACTAATTTTTTTAAATTATTTCATCCTGTACTGGTTCCATTTTTGATTTTCTTTACCCTGTTTAACTTCATCATATCATACTAATCTAGTCACACATACAGTATATTGATCTAGCACTCCTTCACATCAATTTGACAATAATAAAACTAAAATTATTCATTTCCCCTCATTGAATATTCTGCAACAGGCTTATGATGCTGAAGTTGCCCCTGATGCTGCTTTTTAAAGTCGTGTTCCTACCTCAGTAAACTCCTTCCCCTGACTTTAGTGGGGTGCTTGACTCTCTTGTTTAAGAAAACAACATTAGTAGAGTGTGAGAGTCCATCACAACACACAGAGGCTTGTGAAGTCTGTACGTGATCCAAAGCTACTGATGGCTAACTATCTGATCTTTTATGTTCCTTGGCCATTCCTGGAATGACTTGATCCCATTTGATCATGATCATTAACGGATTGAACTCCTCCTTGCAATAAGATTACAATTTTTTCAATTGTTAATTGGTTTTCTTAGCATTCCAACTTCCTACACACAGTTTCAAACTGTGTGATTTTGCGGAACATTGAAAATTGCCACCCAAGTACATTTCTGCCTTCTGGAGGGTTTTCTCTTTTGGGCAGGATCCACTTTTGAGTAATAACTTGAATTCGGATGTTAAACTGAAAAGGGTCCACCAGTTCATGGAAGTGCCTTTGCTTTATTTTATTACAGTCTTTCCAGACAAGTGAAAGAGATTTTTGCCATGGCCTGAATATTGTGGAAGTTCTCAGAATCCATCGACTGTACATGGATGTCTTTATTATTTTTTATGAATTTAATCATAGTTTAGCCCAATATCTGGGAAAATCTTGTTAAGAACATCTGTGTGTCCTTTTTGGGCAAAACAAAAAATCTTGTATCCACTAAACAGATTTGAACAACAGTTCTATCAGAAACTCTGCTCCATGTTACAAGTGTTCCTAACAGTGGCAGCTGGTAAAAACAATTTGAGCGGGGGCGCAGTTTTTTTTTTTGGCAAAATGTACCAGCACTTCATAGCTTAGAAGAAAAGAAACTACACACTGTCCAGTAGCACTGCTTGAGTATAAATGTTGCCCTCCTTTTCTTCAGTTACCTTCTCATTAAATGGAGTCTTTTCAGTCACCAGTCTCTTTTTCATCGACAGCCTGGCCAATGCATTCAGCACTCCTGGGTCATGGCGTTTTTGCAGAAACGTTTTATGTACTTTAAAAAGCATCCTAATATGTATAAAAAACGTAAATCTCTAATGTTTGATAAGATGCAGAGAACCTACAGATTAAGAGATTGAAACTTCGACCTCTTGATGGGTGGGAGACGAATCCATTAAAAAAAAGGAATAATTTTCGGCGTCACAACCGTACTTGAACATATTTACACGTCACTTGTCATAAATTCTTCGCAATATAAAAGTTAAAAACCCCAAATCTCACTTAAAACACTTTTAAAACCTTGGAATTCTGAAAAGTTACACAAGGTCCATTAGCGATTTTGAAATCACACTTTTTTGGTTTACTTATTGTACGTTTGGCAAAATAAGAATACTTCTTAAAAAAAACTAACCAGAACAATTATAAAGCACCTAACACAGGCAAAAAAAGTTAAAGCGCTGAACAATAAAACATTGAATAAGAGGAGATATTAAAACAAAATGCAAGAGCCATGGCAATATAAAAATACCCGCGGATGGCAGCGCAACCCAAGTGCCAGTCGGGACAGATGCCGATGTTTTTTTTTAAATTAAGTTAGAAAATGTACCCATGGCGCCGAGTGTTCTGGGGAGTCCAAAGGCTCGTTTTGTAGTTTTTGAAGTTCCATTAAATACTGTGGCATTCTTTGAACACTCCCATCGAGAGAGACAACAAAACCCACGGAAAATCCCGGCTATGTCAATTTTAGTCACCTTTTCGTTGTGCTTTCTAATGCCAACCCTATGGCCTTGAACTAGCTGTTCAGCAATAATCAGCCTGCCAAAAAATTACTCGAAATTTAGTCTAAATGACGAGATGTTTTAGGTCTCGTATCCCCGTCATTTTCCACAACGCTTCAGTAACAACACTTTGAAACAGCAAACAGGTAAAGTTTAAAAAAAAAAAGTCATTACTTACACCACATCCAGTTATCCAACTCCACTTGTCATAAGAAGAGCAGCAAATAGTCCGCATGTACGCTGGTCCTCGTTCACGATTTGTGAGTGGGGTGTTTCATTAAAGAAATAACCGAATTTTCTTTCATTTCTGAAGATCCACTTCAAGTTGTCACTGCCATAAAGTCCTTCTCAATCAACTGTATTTAATTGCGGGTGTGAACTGTGAACCACTGATGTGAATTTGAAATAACACGACGATTGTCCAATCAAATTAGACTAAAAAACCTAAAGCAACAATAATTCGCTGCCAATAAATGTGGGCGTGTCCGGGAGCAGACAACTGCGTCCCCGAAAAAATGTGAACTCCACCAATTAAAGGGGGCCACGGTCACCTGCGTGCCAAAAGTTCAAGGGCTTACGTAGACTTTAATTGACATTAATTACACCCTCTTCCGCATTCCTCGTAAGCCTGTTGCCTCACTTCCGGCGCTAATATCAAATACAGCTACGGCGTTTTTTACCCGATCTCTTCAAGCAGTTACGTTAAACGACATAACTCGTATTATTCAAACATTGTACCAGATCTCAGGAGCTGTAAAGGAGAAGGGCAACAAACTAAATGTTTTAAGCTACCATCACAATTAAGAAGGTAAGATCCGTACGTATTAAAAAGCAGGACAAATACGTGATTACATTAGGCTTCTTACAAAAAACAAACCAGAATTTCAATAATTATTAAGCATTATTCAAGGACAGGTGAATATGAATGTAAGGTTAATACTGCAGTGGTGCTAGACAAGTTATATCAGCCATGGACGAGTCACTAAAAGAATGAGGGGACATTACATCATCAGTAGCAGGGGCGCTTATAAAAACAGTAGCTCTGCACATTCGCACGCGCTCTTTTCCAACTAGTACGGCAAAATGGAAGCAGTCCATTTAAGGATAGCGAGCCATATAAAGAACTGAGAATCCGTCCGTTGTGGCGCTCAGTGCCACGCTACAGTACATAATAACATGAGTCTGCTAGACATCCTACCTTGTAATAAAGTGAATGACCAGCAAAACGGTGAATGCCAAGCCTCTGCTTCATTGCAAAGGTCTCAATTTGCCTCCTTAGCTGGAGGATTTCCTCACTGAGAGACATGTTTTCATCAGGCGCTAGGTCGACAGTTCCCTAGAATTAGCCGTGGTCCTCGAAGATTTTATCATCCTCCTTCTCGTTTAGTATTTTCTGTCGGTCACTCTCTTCTCTTCCAAACCCCCGGTCTTGAAAGTAGAACAGAGAAATTCTTTCACTCAAACAATGCAAGGACCGCTTCCTTCAACAGTAGCCGCCCTGTCTCGGACACTGGTTCGCAGAATATCTCTTTTTTGATAAAAATAATTAATGCTTTAATTATCTTACTGTTTAATATTTTTGATTGAGTATATAAAATAAGGTCATCAATAAATAAATCATAGATTGGAAGTCTGTTACTGACTCTCATTTTGTGGCTAAAGTGTTTTGCAAGTAATATGCAGAGATTTATTGCATTGTTGCATTCTTTGTTACTTTTTGTATAACAGAATAGGATATCGCCATTATATATTTATTGTACTACGTATTCATTTTTTTGTGTGCAAAATCATTTATTAAAGCAAACCAAAACTTTTTTGAATGTACACAGTTACAGAAAACATGTCCAATACGTTAATTATTTTCACCACAAAAGCTGCATTCATTTAATACATCTGGAATAAATTTAAATGTAAAAGTGTTTGAGTGAATAATATTGATGAATCATCTTATATAAAGTTTCTTTCACTTTATTTGTTAAAATATATCTGTGAGGAATTGTCCACACCATTTTCCAATCGACCCTGTATTTTGATGCCCACTTAAATTAACAGCAGAAACAGTTTTTGGAATTGGTAGATCTTCAATAAACTTGCTGTTAAACATTCTTGCCATTATACTAATCCCTTTTACAGAAATTGTTCCACAATCTTCATGTGATGGGTGACGTTTTTAAACATGTATTTCTCATAAGGGTGCGTATACCCCCAGAGACTGAATCTATCCATCCATCCATTTTCCAACCCGCTGAATCCGAATACAGGGTCACGGGGGTCTGCTGGAGCCAATCCCAGCGAACACAGGACACAAGACAGGAACCAACCCACCGCAGGACACACACCCACACACCAAGCACACACTAGGGCCAATTTAGAATCGCCAATCCACCTAACCTGCATGTCTTTGGACTGTGGGAGGAAACAGGAGTGCCCGGAGGAAACCCACGCAGACACGGGGAGAACATGCAAACTCCACGCAGGGAGGACCCGGAAGGCGAATCCAGGTCTCCTAACTGCGAGGCAGCAGCGTAGAATTCTGTATATGTTTAAAAAAAAAAAAGACCCCTCTCATTTGAGTTAATGTATTAGTAGAATGTTATTCTTATACCAATTATCAATGAATAAAGTTATCCTCCGGTGGATTATGTTTTTATTATTTCAAATTAGACAATACAGTACTAGGGTGTTGTACTGTGTTAGCCATAGTGAGAAGTCAAGCAAAATGACACTTTTGTTGCATTTTGCTTGAAAAAGGGGCCTGAGTTGTCTTGAAAGCTTGCATATTGTAATCTTTTTAGTTAGCCAATAATCATTTTGCTTGGCTTCTCACTGCCATAGTGTGGAGAAAAGTTGCTTGTTAAGGGATGATGAACGTAACACTTAACTTAATTGGAATATTCCCTACTGCATAAGGACATTGTAATAAAAAGTTACAAAAAGACCACCAACTTTTTCCAATGTAAAAATTGCTATTGTTTTTTTAAATATCTTTTAATCCAATTTATTTTCAATATACGATTGTATGTTATAAAATGTAGTGTGTCACAATATTTGTGTTTAATTACATTTTTTTTTTTTAATTTTGTGTGATCCATTTTTCCAAATGAAATTAAACAGTATTTTGTTTAAAAGGGTACAAGAAGAATCTGGAATTTCTAGTGCTGAAAATACATAGGAAACACAGGATAAGCCTTCTGCTTTTGAAAGTAGGGCTCTTCCTTGAACGGTCAGCTCTCTAGCCAGCCATGAGTTACATTTTTTTCTTAATGGAGTCAACAACTGGGTTAAGGTTTATTTCCTAAGTAAGTAACCGTGTTTTTAACAGGAAATTCACAGATTTTTAGATTGATCACTTTGTTTCAGCGCCAGTAGTTCACTTTTGTTGATGTTTAATTTCATCAATGAAAAATGTGAACATTTTTTAATAACATCAAGTGCTATATGCACTTCACTGGAATTTTCAAGGAACAATAGTGTCATCTGCCATCTGTGAGATCTCTTTATTTCTTTTTTTTTTTTTATTGAGTTTAATACCTTTTATGTTCACTTTGAACGACCAACAAAATAAGAATTTGAATGGTAAGGAGAAAAAGTGGTGGGGGACTGTGGGATAAGAGGCAACCTTGACAAATTCCTTTGTGGATTTCAAATCATGAGGAGGTCCAATGAGAAAGTTTAAGATATTACTTCTCTTAAAAAATTTCAGAACTGCGTTTACAAAAAAAAAAAAAAAGCGAAAACTGGTGTCAATCATACAATATCTGAAAATAATGAAAGATTAAGGTCTCAGGAATATCGATCTGCTCAGGTCCCCGAAACATTTTAACTGTGCCCTTAGAAAGAGAAAATCAACAGTTTCAGCAATGTCTGCTAATGCACCACGAGAGCAGCAACAAGCCGTGGAATTAAAGAACGGGTTTAATTAACGACAACAATTGGCACCTCATTAAGCAGCTGGTTGGAGTGAAATTGGTTGGAGTTTGAGGCCCTGACTTAGTTAGTCTTTTGTTGGCTCCCTCACTTCACATTTCATTTCTGTTTGGGTGGCATTTAAGGAAAGAAATTAAGCAATTCTTGGGAACAATGAAGAAATTTAGGGGAGCGAATCTTAAAACAGCAATTCAATTAAAATCAATTCACAAGAAGTTCATTAGCACAAACCGGGCACTCATTTAAAAAAAGGGTTAGAATGAAAACCTTAGATGGCTCCAATAACACAAGTGTTTATCTTTCCATTTTCTCGGATTAAATCTGTGATGTTATTATTGCTTTTCCCCTGCTCCATTATTTACAAATGACTCCTCCTCCAGGTTTTATTTGACGACTGCCATAAACATGAGGCTTAAAGTGTCATTGATCAGTTTTAGATGTCCGGTGTACAATCTAACACACTGGAATGGCTAGAAACCTAAAATCTTAAATACAGGGAGAAGAGGGAAGGCACCTCATTCCAGTACTTAAGAGGCATCCAAGAATTAAAGTGTCGGTAATCTCTGCATGAGTGCTTTGCTGGCCAGTATACAAGATGTACAGTATACAGAAGTTCATTAAGTTCTTGTGCAGTGTAGCTAATATTAATAAGCATTTGTAACTTTGGTTCTGTATGAGATAAAACCATTTGCTTCTGAAAGCCCTTTGAATGTGTGTGCTTTAATACTTTAATTCAGACGCAGGGCGAAGATATGGCAACAGCCACAAGGATTTTTCACCTTTTATGTTTTTGTGATTAGGCCAGTTTTTGAATTTACATGTAGCCTCAAGCATGGTACTTTCCTTAGTGTGGTAATACATTTGAGTTTAATAATTGAGAGGTTTTTCACCAGGAATTAAGTCAGCATGGACACTCTGCTTACCAGATGCACCAAACAAAAACAAATTGCCTTTATACCCATATGATTTGTAGCGAATAATCCTTTACAATTATTAGAAGTCAGGTGAGATGATAAACACTGCACACTATATACTGGAGTGCTCACACTACAAAAATATCTGCATTATCCATCATAGTCTTCTGGCCTTGCTCTATCACATTCTAGTGTTTTTATATATTTTTACATTATCTGGCACATCAATATGAGGGTTCTTTCTGCCTTTAGGTAAAATCTGTACTTCTGGTGCATTTTTTAGTGTTTAGATTACCCCAGGTTTTAGTACGCGTATTATTCCTTAGCCTGAGGAAGTGTTTTAAGTGTCAAAGTAAAATAAATAAAAATGAATGGGACATAAAGAGTAAACAAACCTCAGGGTTGAATCACAGAATACATATAAAGGCTGCATAGCCCAGAATACCACTGCATAAATGAGCAGTGAAACCGCTGACTGCACCCTGGACATATGCAAAGATGTGCTTTCCAGTCCAAATCACCTGAGCCTCCTCTGGAAATGCAGTCAGCTGACCCTTCCCATCTGTTCGTTCAGCTTAAAACTTTCACATCCCAACCCACCGCTGTTACTTCAGGTGGGCTCTGTCCTGGGCCACTTCCTCCTCATTATTTACCTCCTTCCACTGTTAATGCTGATGACACCCAGCTCTATCTCACTAGCAAACGTACTTTTTCCTTTCCACCCTCCTTGCTTATTGACTGCATAACAGAAATTAAATCCTAAAGAGTGTCAAAACTGAGGTTCTCCTCATTGGTACAAAATCAACATATAAAAAACTGATCATTTTTCATTTGTTGTTGATAATTCCTCTGTCTCCCCTTCCCCACAGGTTAAGAGTCTGGATGTCATCCTTGACAGTACTTTATCCTTTCAGTCCCACATCAATAGCATCTCCCGGTCTGCATATTTCCACTTGCCTAACATTAATCGTATTCCCCCTCCACTCCCCACACCACTGCTATCCTTGTTCATAGCCTTGTCACTTCTCGTCTGGATCATTGCAATTCCCTTTTCTTTGGTCTTTCTTGCAAATCTCTTTATAAACTTCAACTGATCCAGAATTCAGCTGCCCACATCATTACTAGAACTTCTCTCTACTCGCCATATCGCTCCTGCAGCTTCTCTGAGCTTCCATTCTGTATTGACTTCAAAATTCTCCTGTTAACATTTAAAGCTATCCACAACCTTGCCCCTCCATATGTGTCCTACTTCCTCCAAGTTGCCATTCCCTCCCGCACCCTTAGATCCTCTTCCTCCATCCACTTGACTGTCCACTTCGTCTGCCTTACCACCATGGGGGGGCACAGCATTCAGTTGCTCTCCTCTCCAGCTTTGGAAGTCATTACCATCTGAGCTTAGAAACATCGATTCATTCTCACTTTCAGATCAAATCTTAAAACTCATCAGTTTAAGATTGCTTTTTCTTTTTGATTATAATTGCTCTGCCTGGTTTTATTTTTTGTATTTTTTTTACTTTTGTTTATAATGTGTTTTTTAATCTATTGTTCGGTGTCCTTGAGTGTTTAGAAAGGTGCCTATGAATAAATAAAATGTATTATTGTTGTGGTGTGTGTGTGTGTGTGTGTGTTTGTTTGCAGTCCAATTCCTGACTGACTTACCTACCTGAACCACCTCAACCATGGATGAAGATCAGAACAGGAAGCCAAAAGAGCAAAATGAAGTAACATTAAGAAGGGTCTTGGTTTGGAACAGAGAGGAATCGATGAATAAAATAGGTAAGAATATAAAAAAAAAAGGAACAAAAGCCCCTCAACCACCTAGAAACAGTCGGATAACCAGGAACACAATACACCATCCCCAAATTACATTGAAAAAGCAGGAGCAAAAGAAATCAGAAACCAGGGAAATAGTTCAGGGTCCAAATTTCTGTTTCAGTATATAAAGGCTAAAATTAAGACACATCACGTCAGACATTTTATGAGCTTTAATAAGATCTTATACCACACAGCCAAGGCTTTGAAATTTTTATTAGTTTTAATTATCTTACAAAAAAATTTTATATTTGGTTTTCACTTAAATATGCCTCTTTATGTTACTATATTAAAGGTGAAAACATGTCTGTCATGATTTGTCTTGGTTTTGGCCATAGCAGCATCACAGTTTAAATTTCAATAATCCTCTTTAATAAAACCCCTGTGTGCGTACAGGTGTCCGTGTGTCTTCTGGTGAAGTGCGCATGCGCGGGGCCACACGGCACGTGTTCAGTCTCTTCCTGTGCATTCCCTGTGCAGAGAGAGGGACAGACACACACACAGGCGTGCGCGCGACAGACAGACAGACACACACAACACACACACAGGCACACACAAGACAGACAGACACACACACACACACAAGCGTGCACGAGACAGACAGGCGGGCGGACGGGTGGGCGCGCGAGACAGACATACACACACACACACAGGCGCGTGCCAGACAGACACACAGAGGCGCGAGACAGACAGACACGAGACAGACACACACAGGCGTGCGCGCGACAGACAGACAGACAGACAACACACACACAGGCGCACGCAAGACAGACAGACAGACACACACAACACACACACAGGCGCACGCAAGACAGACAGACAGACACAAGCGCACACGAGACAGACAGACAGACGGGCGGGTGGACGCGTGAAACAGACACACACACATACACACGAGACAGACAGACACACAGGCGTGCGCCAGACAGACAGACACGAGACTGTCACACACAGGTGTGCGCGAGACAGACACACACACACACACAGAGGCTATAGCGTGAACTCTTGCAGTGTTAGTTTTCTCTGTTATTCAATGTTTTTACATTTAGTTTACTATTACGCTGTGCATTCAATGGTATGATTAACTAAATTTATGCTTACAAACTTAAAAAAATATATATTTACATACAGTTCATATGGTCTGGAACAGATTAATTGTATTTACATACAATCCTATGGGGGAAATTACTTCGGTTCACAACCAAATCGGGTTACAACCAGAGTTTTGGAATGAATTATGGTCGTGAACCGAGGTTCCACTGTATTACTGTCAGACAAAATTACAGGCATTTTGCGGAAATACACACCAGTATTACTGAGAGAGAAAATTAAAGGCACACAATACAGTGATGCATATTACAGCCACATACAAGGTCCCTTGCCATTTAATATCGACTGTTCCTACTAATGTGTATGCACTACTGTTCTAGCGCCCGTTATTGTAACGGGCTTAATGTCTAGTATATATATAGTCTCCTCATCCCTGTATGTGTATATATGTGTGTATGTATGTGTATATATAATATTATAAATGGGCTGTGGATATCACAGTATGCTCAACTGTCACAGCTCCTTCGATGGTGCTGTGGGTGGGCCTAGTAAAGGTCCTAGTGGTCACACATCTCCACAAGCCATCAGTGTCTCCAAGCAGATGACCACACAGCAGTGGCTTTGTGCAGTCGGGCTCACTTCCAACAGAAAGCCAAGGGAATGCCAGTGTCATCGTTGACAGATGTCCTTGCTTATTCTGCCATCAGAAACTCCCAGGTTGTGGTTCTATAAAGACTGTAAAGACCTTCTCCAGTGATAGCACACTTATAGGTGTTGAGGTACAGCGTGGTGTTACTCAAAGGCAGTTGAATTAAAATACATTTTTGTTCGTTTTTTTTTTCCTGATAAATATACTGTATATGGATATGTGACAATATACAGTATACGGTAAATATAGTCATAGAAGTATTTCGGAAGGTTTTGTTTTGGGTAAACACTACATAGAACACCAAAAGCGGTGAGCCATTGGACAGAATTTTTAATGCCATATCAAGTCTGTAAACATTTCAAGAATAATTAGCAATATCCCCTAAGTAACACATGAAGGTTGCATTTTGACTTTCTGTTAGTGCTACAAATACCCAGCTAATTGCCCAGGAAAGAAGAATAAAGAGGAACTACTGTACAGGACAGACGACGGCCACAAGGACCAGCTTATTTCACTCGATCTGCCGCGTATCAATTGGAGTTCCCTATGAGAAGAGTTTAGCTTCTGAAACATCTCTTACCTCAAATACATTTCCTGGAATCATTTTTTTTATGCTTGAAGATAGGTGTTTCCATAAACTTTTGCTTCTACTACAAGATAAATAGATAGTGTCAGTTTTATTACCAGACTTTTAAATATTTAATGCTCAGTCAGTTACAACATTATAAGTTCTGCAGGATAGCAAGGATCGTACCTATTGGTGGCATTGGTACATATGTGTAATTAAAGTGCAATAGTAAGTGGATTTAAATGTGGTGTGTTGGCAGGAGTGTATCATGAACAGCAGTGCAATTGAGGTTTTCACAGGATTTTCAAGAGAGGTTGGGAGCAGGCGCTGATAACGCTTTGTCGCAGCCACCTCACACCTAGATTGGGACCCAAGAATGACATGGGCAACCCAAAAAAAAAAATCATCATGCCAATGGCAATCGATTGGTTAGAAACAGCCTCTTGATGGAAAAGATCAAAGGAGTGCCAAGTAGCAATCTGTCTATACAGTCCCTGTCTGAACTGCAGCTGGGCTCTTACAAAAGATAACTAACTACACCAGTGAAACTATATGAGAAGTCTGAGAATGTACAGCTCAGTTGAATTTCTTAAAGATGAGGTATACCAGCTGCTCTTGTCACAGTGAAGAAGGTGTAGTTGCAGTGGTTTAAGAAATGAATCAGTAGACATTGAAGAGCTGGGGAAAAAGTGGCTTGCTTTGATGAATCCTGCATGGTCCTACTGACCCCTAAATAGTAATAAGCACAAGTGCTATTCATAATTTAGAGTGCAGTGTGTTAAATAGGACTATGTTCTCCAGGGTTACCAGTAAGCATTATATTATAAATGAAAGGCTGGCTTTATAATAAAAAAAAAATCCAAGGCTACTTGTTGCAAAATATTTCCTAAGCAGAGTTAAGTATCTTACAGTTTCTAAGATTCGTGCAGAACTGAGATCGACCTGCTTATGTAACTGTGAGTTGGTAAAGCTCCTCACACGCAGGCGGCGTCAGGTTCTCCAATACTATAACACACACCTGCCCATAAAGACAATAGAAAGAGCTCATATTAAAAAAATATTCATTTTGTTACTCATAAAAATTGTTGCATCTACAATATACTTGTATTTCGATTTAGTGGTAGAGATCACTATGAAATTATTTCCACCAGCGATGCCATTTTTAAAAAAACAATATTTTACCATTTTCTCCTTAATGTCAAGTTAGCTGTTTCTGTCTTGTGGGAGAATACAACTTTAACAGCGCAGCTTCTGACATGGAAAGAATGTGAGCCCAACTCATGAATTTTTAAAAGGTCTTAGCGTGCCTTGAAGATTTTGTTCACATCCTTCTGGTATTCAGATTTTCGTGCTGCCTGCTGCAGGTGCACCAATGTGATCCTTGCTCTTTTCTAAAATGTTTTTTACTCCGTGTTTGCCCACTATGATATGTTAATTACAATTATAAAAACAGGCTATAGGGCTTTCTTTTAGAATACACAAAATTAGATTTGTATGCAACAAACGAACTATAAACTATAATGCTAAGGTGCTGCCATCCAGCCTATCGTAATACTAAGCTGACAGTGTTAAATCTTCTATCTTATTTTATTACTGTCATTTTTAATGTATATAAAAAACGTTGTAATGGTGTGCACAATTTTTCTAAAAATGTAATACTTCACAAATGTTAACATTTTACTCAATAAATAGCAGAGTCCGGATCTGAGTAGGGCGTAGGGTGAGACGTAAAGGGAGACGGGGCAACATGAAAACATGAAAGTTTGAATTTGCTGACTTCGGCCGGTATATACTTACAGGTTTTCATTCTTTGCTGAACTCGCTTTTTCCCTTGCAAAGTCGCAGAACATTATAACTCTACAATTAACACTAACAAACGTGTATTGTGCTTAAAAATGTCTTAATTTCCCGGATCTTGCAATAGAAGATGATATGAATTTGAAAAGAGGGCTTTGGAGCAGTGACTGGGCACGCCGAGGTTCTGCTCAGCACTTAACACCGCCATTGTGCTGAGACTTCGTCCCGCAAAAATCACCCGTGTATTGTGTCTCGTCACGACACAGAAGAATACGTCCCTCCTAAGCATCCACTGGACATCCGTCCATCCATCCATTTTCCAACCCGCTGAATCCGAACAAAGGGTCACGGGGATCTGCTATCTATCTATCTATCTATCTATCTATCTATCTATCTATCTATCTATCTATCTATCTATCTATCTATCTATAATAATATAGTGACTTTCACATATCTATCTATAGATATCTATATACATATACACACAACCCTATATCTATATATCCATCCATCCATTTCCTAACCCGCTGAATCCAAACACAGGGTCACGGGGGTCTGCGGGAGCCAATCCCAGCCAACACAGGGCACAAGGCAGGAACCAATCCTGGTCAGGGTGCCAACCCACTGCAGGACACACGCAAACACACCCACACGCCAAGCACACACACCAGGGCCAATTTAGGATCGCCAATCCACCTAACCGGCATATCTTTGCCGGTAAGACACGGGGAGAACATGCGAACTCCACGCAGGGATCAACTGGACATGTGTATTAAAATATTTTACAGATGAACACCCGCAGGATGGTCGCGGCGAGACCTATCCCGACGGCATCAAGCGCAAAGCAGCAGTCTGTTTTATACATTCCTTAAAATCACGTTTATTTCTTTTATATACTGGTTACAGTAACCAAGAATTTGGTTCTTTTCAGAATACAATGACTAATTCATTGTTAATATGTTTCAGTACAGTGTATATACGTTTTGTTACGTACTTCACACAGTAAAGAATTTGATATTTTTTAATGGCAACACAATATTTGAGAATAATCTGAGGTTGAGAAAGTGTGTATTTTTTTAAATCTTTCAACAAAATCGTACTTTATTCAGCATAAAGTAATAAGCAATTAGTTGAATAAAATATACTGTACACCAGTAAGAGCATCCGTAACGATTAGATTGCCATATATGCCGGATTTCCATAAATAACAGTTCCAGGGTGGTTCTTCAGAGCAATGCCCTAGGACAATCACATTTGGTTACCTAAAGAACCATCCACATAAAAGTTTCAGAAAGATCCTTTATTTGTTTTAGGTCCGTAATAGGCTGTATAAATAATCGTGAATAGATAATAGCAGATTTATAAAATATCACTGGGTTACTGAGTTTAAAATGACTCTTCCTGTATACAACAGCACAGGCCAGGTTTAGGATTTCTTGATCTGTTATACTGTACGCTTTAAGGTACCCTGGAGGAGCCATTTGTATTTTCTTCTGGTCGAACTTCCCAGCGTGCTGGCTTTCCAACTGCCAAAAAAGAAGAACATTTTCCCGAGTGGAGTGGACGTGGCTATACAGGTCTGGTCATTTTCAGCAGCAGACTTTGGTAGGTAATGGAGGATTTCTGGCAAGTAACTCTGTTTCTCAACTGTTAATTTTAAGTATAAGGACTCGTAATACATTCAAGAAAGCTGTAGAAACGTTTAATAACTTTTTGTTGTATATTTAAGATTTACACTGCAAAATGCTTGTGTATTTGCACTAGATTTTTAAATAAATGTAAAAAGTGCAGCATTGGGATGTTATGTTCATTATATTTCTAATAGCCTAACAACAGGTTACGACCATTAAACCATTTTAAATTGTAACAGCTTAAAAAATAGATTTATTTCAGTATAAAACAAGTGAATTGCACCCAATCACTCTAAATGATTTGCCTCAACTTAAAAATTGTGGGTTCAATAAGATAAAAAAGAATGATATTGGTTCAGATTGAAAATATTAAGTGTGAATCATTAACTGAATTATTTTAAGTGGAATGGAGGTTATACTTTTTTCAGTGATACATTCAAGATTTCTTATTTTTCCACATCTTTGTAAAATGCCCAAAACCCAATGAACAAACTTCATATGCAAAGAACCCCGCAATTAAATGCTGCTTTCTTACGCCGCTGTTCAACGAAAAACCAAACATCCCAGTAAAGTGACATTTTAGAACTTTTTTATTTTTAAGAATGTACTACACACGTAAGAAAAGAAAACCTATTAAGGCTCGGTTTACATCATATGTGCAAGTAGCAAAGCAAAAATGCACGAGTATATAAAAAGGAAACTAAAATATTTACTTTTCAATGAATCTGTTTATATCATGCCTTTCCAGTGCGGCATCCTGAAATCCAAGCCTGTCCCGGTCGTTTCCTCCGTGGAGGTTGCACGTTAATTCCAATGTCTTTTCTCCATGCTGATAATTCTTCCTGCCATGCACGTCCGAGAAAAACACGTACATCAGGCCTAATCTGTGACTCTGAATTTTCTGTGAGGAATGAGAATATGAGCCTGCCAAAATATCTATCTGGAATATTGCGTGGAAAAGTAGTTAAATCGTCTTCAACGTATGCATAGTACAAAAGAAAATCAAAATATAAAAAGATACAGTAGTAAGAAAATAAAAACTCCAGTGGGTTTCAAAATACAATAATTCTCGGACCAATTTAACCCAATTTAAAAAAACAAAGTGCAATACAGCATGCAAAATAAAATGATTTCGGTTACATCATAAGCACTTTTGTTGAACAAACACGCCACTTACTAAAGTGACCAGCAGTTTTTAATTTGTGAGAATGAATTATAAGAAACGGGTGGATGAGTGGACGAATAGTGGGCTCATATAATTCATTTACAACCTTCATATCGGCGCACATCTTGGAAAACAAAAACAATCGCTTCCCCAATGTTATTAGAGTAAACTCGATGTTTTGACACATAATACTTGAAAATATGAACGGTACGCTCCAAAATTATTTCGACAAAAACAGGGTTAAACTGCACTAAACTAATCCTTTGTGAGGGGCTTTTTCATTGTAACAAACGCTGACTTGAGAAACGAGCTCTCCCAAAGTGAGGCGCACATAGACTGGAAGATAAGTGCTTGTGACAGCGTGACCAGAGGAGCGCACTGCAATGCTTGTGTGGCGATTTTTGTGCGGCTCGGGTCAGCTGATTATATTTTCTTTCGTTTTCCCGTTGATTTTTTTTTTCTTCTGCTTTTTTTGCGAAGGACAAAGTAGATTTTTTACTTGAACTCCGCGTTCCAAGCACAGAATCGCACGGTTTCTCAGCTCTCCGTCTTCCCCATCCCCACTTCTTGAAGGACAATGACAGCTCACGGTGAACCCGTTAGACACAGAGTCAAGTCTAATGTTACAATGGAGAGGAGAGTTTAAAACTACATTTAAACAAAGTTTCAGTCATGAGTGCTTTAACTGGTCGTAGAAGTAAGGTTAAAAGCTCAGTGTCCGTTTCGTAAAATTATTCTAGTGTCTTATAAACGTAAGCATTTTAGAAAGATTGTTCCACTCAAAGAAAATAGCAGTGCACCCCTAAATCTATTAGAAACACAAGCGGAATACTTTTCTCCGGTACTCACAGTCCTTAAACATAACAGGCGGACAAAAATGACAGATCTAAATCTGTAGCAGCGGGCCATGCGAACGTGCGCGCGACCTCACCTGTTCACGCAATTTGATAGGCTTAAACGACAGCGATGAGCGCCACATTATAAATACGACACCCGCCGCGTGCTCGTTGAGGTTTGGACAAGCAGTACGCTGCGAGGTGAAAATACTATGTATCTTATTACCGTAATTTCGTGCTTAAATATTGTATTTATGCTCTAGATCCGATTTTTAAGCACGCTAAGCAAACCTAGAAATATATTCACAGACTTTGTCCATTTTCTGGATAAAAGTGACAAGCCACATGCTTTACGGAGAAAAGGCAGTCTGTAATATTGATTATATTATATTAAATGGTTTATAATTATTTTTAAAAAGCTGATTATATTGTAATATTTCAATCATTTTTGAGCTTGCACATTTTTGTCCGGTAGAGTAAAACGTACGTCAAGTTCACACAGCAAACCATGTAAACTTACATAGCCTATTTATGCACAATTGAACTGTTGTTTATACATTCAAAAATAAATTCAATAAGTGATAAAAAAATTCAATAAGTGATAAAAAAAAACGGTCAATTGTTAACAGCACAGAAACTCGCTGGTCAGATTACTGTTGTGTCAGAATGTCAGCACCGGCAATCTATGGCACTGATGTACAGTATTTCATTTTGTGATGTTAGTCGATTTTATAGCCGTTAGTAAAATTAAGCGAGCATCTGTGCTATTTCAGGCAGAAAATCCCTGGAACTGCCAAATCCATCTATTTAAATGTGACATTTACATTTTTACAAAAGACCTCGGGCGGTTCGATAACAATATTTTTAGATGTGCGTTCAAAATAACGATCGGATTACAGGTGGAGAAAGGCACAAAGGAGCTGCTTGTGTATGACAATTCTGGACAAAAGAATGTGTTAAAATGGTAGAACATATTTTGAAATTCAAAGAAAGACAGCGTGAAGTAACAATTACACGAAAGGAATAAGAACGCTTAAAACATCGAATATCGGAAGTTCAGATTTTATTGTTATCTGCTGTAGTTTATTCATGTGATGCATTAGCACTTTGCCAAGGGTACCAAACATCGAAGTAATTACCTTAGTAGAAATAATGTTAAAATTGGTGTGTGCAGTGTTTACTGTGTGTGTATCTTTTGTAATCGGTTCGGGTACTCTCAATCATTTCTTACTTCCTGTTATTTTTTGATTTACGTTTATACACAATGCCGTAAAAAATTAAAGTCTGCACTATGACAACGTCATACCATCGCATGAGGCACGCTTTGAAATAAACCGAGTGAACGACAGAAATACAAAACGTCAGACCTGCTCAGCAAGCATCCACTTTAACCTTGAAATAAACTCCATGCCAATTTAAATATCTAATATATGCAAATGATGACCTCGTTATAGTAACAATGCACATTCTAAGAAGTTTACAAGTCTGTGAAGTATAATTGACGTTCTTTTTATTTTCTTGTAATCGTTTTTGCGAGGAGTTAAACCTCAACAAAGAACCCTAAACTACCAAAATCCTCACTCTCATTACAAGATGGTTAATAAACCGCGTATTTTAGTGACTAAAAATAAAATTTGTTCAAACAATAATTAATTGCCCAAAATTTGGGGAAGCTCTACGACAAAGCCAATAGCCTGCCTGCTGTTCATTATATATTGTATGTGTTGTTCACAGACTAATTACTGCGGAGATATTAAGTTAAAAATAAACGTTGTATTTATTATATTAAATTCTGAACCAAAATAGACCGACTGGCAAATACGCAACGCATCCTCTACATTGATTGACCATTCTTTCTAAAACTTGCGGTATTGTAATTAAATCAACATTGAAATGATGTCCGTTATTTAAATATTCAAATGAGAAAATAACTTTTAGTATCATTAGTCGCTTTCGTTTGTAAACGTTAAATACAAAAACAGACAAAAATGAATTTCCTAAATAAAAAGAACACAGTTATGAAACGTATCAACATCATTAGACTGAAAGCCGTAAATCGCATCTTATGCTGGCAAATAATACACAAAACTACAATGTACTTAAAGATAACACCTGCAATCATTTTTTATTTGAAATCATCACATTTCTTTAAATTAAAAATAAAGCAAAACAAAGAACAACAAACAATCTTTTGAACATAAATATTCGAGTCCCAGTACGAAGTCAAGATCCTTAAATAAAGAAAAGTCAAGCACCGTTTGACGGGAGATTTTAAAGTCTTGTAAGTGTTTAATATAAAGTAAGCAGCTTCCTGTCAAAACAAATGATTTTGACAGATTCTCTGTGTAAAGATCTCGTTTTCATATGGGCTCTGAAAGTGCAAAACCTTAACAAGTACTTAACTATCAAACAGCAAAGTAAAAAATGGGTTAAAACAGAACACGTGTACCAGTAATTGTTTTAATTTTGTATGTTAAGTCATTAAAAAAATAAGGGCTTATTTATCTATGTAATATGTGTATACACGTTATTGAGAAAACTGATCATGTATTACTTTTGTGACACGTTTAGCATTTCAAAAGCTGCTCATTGGGTTAAATCAAAGCATTTTAACATAGAACAGGCAAAGATAAAAAACATGAATCTTATACCTTCGGCAATTTTCAAACTAGTCTACATGTGCGCAAGGTGGGATTATGTGCCATGTATATAAGTGTGTGTATATGTATATGTATACACATATACATATGTATATGTATATAAATGTATTTGACAATAAACGTTAATGATTTAAACGCAATATTTGCATGTAAATGAAATAATCTTTTGCCAGAAAGCCAAACCAAAATTAGTGTATCATTTTTATATGCATATACAATTCAGTTACTGATATTACGTACTCTTAACTGAAGTATATTAAGGCGAAATCGCCAGCTTCCAAGCAACTATAACAGAGTAGACACGACTTTCTAGACATTAGTAGCGTTGATCTGAGATTAGTGACTTTGACAAATTGAACCAAACAGGCCAAAACTGAAACATAAAATGAATACGGGTTTAAAAAAAAATAAAACACCACAAGATACAGTCAGATTCAAAAAAAGAAGTGCACTAAATGCTCGTCATCTAATTTCAGGATCAAATATTACTAGACAAATATTAAAAATGCTCAATGCACAGCCAAGGAGGCAGGCCCTCGTTTAAAGTTTTGCATCAAGCTTCAGATGATTTACAGAAAAAACAATGATTCAAGTATGCGCATAAGTGACGCAATTTAAAAACTTCAATGCATTTTTCCTAGCATTTAAGTAAACCTAAGTATTTCACGATAGTGCTTTCCATTTGAGAGGTCGGATACTACCATGATGTCAAGAGAAGGCTTCGACGCTAGATTTCTTTTTTTGTCAATAACGCCACCCAGCTGGTCCGCAGAGATTCTCCGTGTTGTATCTCGCGATCTCTTTGATTACGTCATATAAACAGAGTTGGTAGCGCGCACTGAATCAAGAACGTAAACACATGCACACCGTAGTAATAAACATCGCCATCGTCAGTAGCACATATTGCTGCAAATCGTACATGATTGTCAATAATCATAAATTAATGATATGCTATAGCCTTTTTCCAAAACTATAGAAAACCTGAGCTGAGCCACAGACAGTATATAACCACGTTAACAGCAAACGCAATGCCCGCAAAGGTCAGCAGCCCTGATTTGTATGTATTAAGGCGCTTGAAAGGAAACAATTCCACTTAGTTTGCTAATTGAAATCACGAAAATGAAATCGTTAAATAAATGCATGTAAAAGTGTAAATAATGTAAAACGTTTCTCTTTCTTTAAAACAACGTCTACCAACATGTTTTGAAAAAAATAAATATACGCCTTTAATAAATAAGAAATACATAAATTAATTAAATCACATAACGTTACATTTCTGTTACTTTATGTATAAATAGACCAATCCATAAGTCAAGTCTGTTACCTTTGGTGTTACAAAGAGTCAGTTTGCAACCTAGGTAGCAAAGTCAATCCTTTTGTAAATGTTGGTGTAAAATAAACTTGTCTTTAAGCTTTATGTAAACAATGCATGAGAGGGGGTTATGATTGCTGTTAACAGAGCACGAGAAAACATGTCTTCATTAAGCAGGCTACTTTTTGCTCAAAGTGGTCGTTCATAAGCATTATTCAGCAAACAGCAGACGACTTGTATAGGTGAGAATGACAGATGATGACCCCACCGAAAAGTAACCCGATCAGTTTAAAAACGAATCCGCTGAGGTAACCCTGTTTTGATGGGACAGGACGCCCGAAAATGCCGCCGAAACCCCCTGCGTGAAAGGCGGCAACGCAGGTCCGACTGTTTCAGAGATGAGAGTGGAGGGCGACGTGGAAGGCACTCCGAAACCACCGGTCCCCCCACTTGGCTGTACAGACTGCGAGTGCTGAGCCCCTGAGACAAAATAACCGGCTTGACCGGATAGTAAACTGACCGAAGACGTGCTGACGCCGTAAGTGTTTGTCAGGCTGATACCCCCTGCAGTGCTGGCCAGGATCGGACGAGGAAGCTCCCCGTTGCTCAGTTGGTCCATCCCCGAAAGGAAAGACCCATAAGCGTGTCCCTGGTTGAGAAATCCGGACGCAGATCCGTTATAATGCGCGTGATGCAGAGATAAAAATGGCGATATCTGCCAGTACAAAGGATTAGTTGATCTCTCGTTGAGCCCCAGACCTAGGGGTGCAAAACGAAGCCCCCTTTTTAGGGCCAGTTTCCCCCGGGAGGTAGCAGAGCGCCTCCGAAGTTTCCCGGTGGTCCCCCCGATGAAGACATCATCGCTTGACGGGTCCAGCATCCAGTAGTTTCCTTTCCCGGGATCATCGTAATGCCTTGGCACTTTAACGAAACATTTGTTGAGACTCAGATTATGCCGAATGGAGTTCTGCCAGCCTTGTTTGTGCTCTCTGTAGTAAGGGAAATTCTTCATGATGAACTCGTAGATGCCATTCAGTGTAAGCCGTTTCTCTGGACTCTGTCGGATAGCCATCATGATGAGCGCGTTGTAACTGAACGGCGGCTTATCGTACTTCCCGTTCTTATTTGGCTCTTTCGGTTGATCAGCGCTTTCCTCTTCTTCCAGGCGACATTCTTGCTTTTCAGGAGACGATGCCATTTCCTTCGTAGCCGCAGGTTTTGCCGTTTCAGACCCTGCAGGAAGACGTCCCTTTGCTAGGGACCCTGAGCTCGCCTTGTCACTTTTAGAAGGAAGCAGCAGGCTCTTGATACTAAACGAAGTGGATTTGGGAACCATTGTCGGCTCTTTCTGATCCCCCATGCCCAGTAATCACTGCGAGCCGTGGGTTTTGTGTGCGTAAAAAAAACAAAAGGTCAGACACGATCGGATCAGGACATTGCATGCATGAAGGAACTTCTAGGACAGAGGAGAGGTTGAAGCGGGACGGAGAAATTAGTAATTAAGGAGGTTCCCTCTTGCAGCCACATCATATAGGGGGAGGAGCTGATCACTAGCTCGCGATTTACCGATTAACGGAAAAATGCTGTAAAACAAAATGAATTTTAAAAAGTTTTGTTTTAAATCGATCGCATCGTGCAGGTAATATGTAAAATGCGCTGTCCAGAATACTGATAGTTCTTCATTTATTTTTGCTATATGTAGACTTATAAATTAGTACTAGAGAATATAAATTGAACAAAAGGATTTTCTCCTATTGAAAACATAATCAACACTATACTGATTTTAAGTGTGCGAACTATATCTTTACATCTAGGGGTGTAGCGTTTATTATATTTTACGCATTGTTTAAAAGTTTGTGGCCAAATTTTCACATTTAAGTATTTGTTTCTCTCTTTTTCTGGTACGGTGTCTGCCTGATTCCTGAAACAGAGAATGCAAAGCGAGAACAAAGACGGGTCGGGACGCCATTCTGTCGCAGGATCCTCACCACTTGTCTAAGCAGACTTCTGAAACACTTCCCCCTGTATTCCTTTGTACATGTCATTTCTTTAAGTTTCTCTATTGAAAGCAGTGTTGCATACGAAATATTGTACGTATATTATGTGTCTAGCCGATTGTATTCATACCTACAACTGAAAGTGAAACAAGAGTCACAGATATGAATATTTAATAGATATCTAGCTATCCTAGGCAGACACCGTGACCTCGTGGTTAAGGCATTTGACTTAAGAACTGGTGGGCTAACTCCTACCCCCAACTCAAAATGATATTGAGCGCTCAGATGAGATAACACATAATATGGAAACAGCTGGGCTGGGACGTCTTAGCCCGTTTCTTCAGATGCATTAATCACAGAAAAGTGCTACTATGTTAAGGAAGGCCATTTGTAGGAAATCTAGCGAACGCAGAAGTTACTTCCAACCTGTTTAGGTCACTTCACAGTCGGTTACAAAACCAACATTTTTTTTACGAACGTGCAGCCAAAGTTTCAGACGATCTGAAATTGTGTGTTAATAAAATACTTATTTTTATTTTTATTTTTATTTTAAATACATATATAGATGACAAGGTGCTACTTATGTAACGAGCACAAAGATTGACTCCATCGTTTAATCCTATACAGGATAGCTATGTAAAAATATGGCGTCACACTCGGAGCAGCCCAGTGAAAAGGCACAACTTTCAATCGGAGATGTCATCGTGTGCTGCTTCAGTGTGTCGTGACAGGTTTTCGCTCGGCCACACTGCGCGCTGCTGTTTTGAGACTCCGAGCAGCAGCTTTAAGCGCCATGGGGTATCTGCGCTACTGCCTTTCTCCTGCCCTTTTAAAGGGACGCATACCTTTTTCTCATTGGGTGGATATCCGCTGGGTTTTGACGTGTTAAAAGCATAATTTAAACATCTTCAATTACTGCGCGCTAATAGCCCGGCTAAAGAGATCAATACGCCAAGGTTAAAAGTATATTGAAAATAAACAAATAATGGGAAGATATGTCGGAAAATCCCTTGGCGTGTTTAAATAAATACATTTCTTGATTGGGCACTGACGAGCGGTTTTCATGCATGCTGCAGCTTTGTGACTGTTTAAAATTCCAACGATATTGCAGTATTTTTGAATGTAAAATAGTCGTGGTCGTGCTGGAATTAATTCCGATTTTTTTTCCCAAATTAATAAATTGCGCATAAATACCCGCAGATGTTCGTTTTCGTCTAGTCCAGCCTGACAGGAAAATATAGTTTGCCGTGAACATTTTAAGATGATACTCATTCAGTTTTATTTAAACAGTATAGAAAAAAAAAGTTTAAGGAATGCGTCTATCCAAAGCCCTAAAAAAGTCCAGGATATGATGTGGAATAATGCATACCAGTTAAACGAAAAAAGAAAATATAATGCACTAAAATGTAG
The DNA here is from genome assembly GCF_016835505.1 of Polypterus senegalus. NCBI lineage: Eukaryota > Metazoa > Chordata > Cladistia > Polypteriformes > Polypteridae > Polypterus > Polypterus senegalus. The sequence continues at coordinate 83,857,602 of NC_053169.1, read as the reverse complement.
AGGAAGCCGTGTCAATTACATTTGTAAAAATAAATGTCATGTATTATGCTATATATTGTGACAGACACCCTTGATTATAAAGAAAAGCCGTTTTCTTTTTATATTGGTAGTGTTGTGCATTCTAGAAATGCGATCGCAACAAAACAGCACTATTCAAAGTAAGCCTTTCTTATAATACCCCAATACCCGGACACAAACACCAGGCGGCATCGGTTAGTAGTGGTAGGCAAACTCCAACTTCTACCACTTTAAACTTTAATAAAATACTCCCGTTGCCAAAAGCTATTATCAAACACTAAACACATCTGTTAGAAACGCATCATGAAATAAATCATATTTAACAATTACATTTTTGGTGCAGCGCCGCAGAGCCTCCTGGGACGTCAGTGCTGTCAGTCGCTACAATATTAATATACAATGTATTTTGTATAGCGCTCCTCACTGAGCGCAGGCGCAGAGCGACGGCAGGAAATCTCATTCCAAATACAAGTAATAATAATAATTCATTACATTTATATAGCGCTTTTCTCAGTACTCAAAGTACAATATACTAATTACTAAATACAGAACTGGTATACATATAAATAGAGTTGCTAAAACACACAATATGTCGATAACACCTAAAAACAAAAATGTCAGACTATGTATGTAGTAAATTAAATAAATACGCATGCCATTTGAACGGAAGAACATGAACTCTTACTCAATGACGAAACAGACCTTCGGTGACCCAAAGGAGACGAGGTAGAAAAACGTCAGATGTTGCAAGAAAACGCCTCTGCTGCGTTGGTGACTGACAGGGGTGAAAAGAAAATAGAAATATGATCTCAAAATAGGCCCGAGACCACCGGATTAAAGAAAGAGAACTTTGGACGGGTACACTGTCTTTTTTTAATAAAAAGTCCACGGAGAAACAGGATTCTATTATTAAACAACGTCAGAGTGGTTTACACAGCCATCCATTCTGTTGATGGTTGTGGAAGTGTGGACCCATCCCAGCAACATTGGGCTCATGCCAAAGTCTGACACTTGCCCACCGCGGAAGAGCACGACAGTCTTCGGGATGCGGGAGAGTAACTCGTGGCAGACATGGAAGGGACTTCGCTCTTTCTAAGTTCTAGTGTTTCGGGTACTGCACTTCTTGTGCCCTGCGTTTGAATTTTGTTCTCTATTGCTTATTGACTTTGGTCCTTCTGTTCTCACAAATGGTAGGTCACCTTTTATAACGATGTATGCTAAACGCAGACAAAGTCCTCAATCCAAACAGACAGTGCCCAGGGTGCAATTCAAACCCTGGACCCGGTAATTATGATTCGCTGTCTACTGTGCCACCCTATTGGCTTACATGTTCAAACTCACCTATGGTTCGTAGTTAAGCAAATTTCAGTCGGTATAAGGGCATATTCCAAGAGTCATAGCTTAGCGTGTATGCCGTTGTTTGGTTTCCAGCCCTTTTTGAAATAAATTACTTAAATTAAATAAATAACACATTAACGTGTTCATCCAGAGGACAGTAGTCCATTCCAATCTAAAATAAACCACTTAGACAATGCACTTTTACTAAGTTTATTAAGGAGTGCCCGGTATATATGTCTTTATTATTCTGCCTCTTAGACATAGTTTGTTTTACGTATTTTTTCAGTACCAGTCATTAACTTGGAATCATAAATTTCAGATATCCATTTTAAGAGTTAATTTATTTCCTTTTAAAATGCATTTTTTTTTGTCCGCTTTCTTTAAACGCATCCCAGTTGATTCATTTTCTTCAAGACATTTCTTCTTGTTTTTCTAACCCGCTTACTCCAGTTGAAGCTCGCTTGGAATAAATGGCTAAAGGAGTAGGTGAGGAGATACTGTGGACCTATAAGAGCAACATCGAAGCCTAGTATTCTTATAGATAAAAAAAAAAAAAATTGGCCCGAGTAAATTCTTAGAGCTTTTCACGCAAATAGAGGTACTTAGGGATGTAAATGCTGTTGCATTTTCATTTTTTTTCTGTTGGCACATTCAGCCTGCCTTCACTAAAATGGCTCAAGCAAACAGAAGTGAAATAACGGGATTTCAAGTCAGAGGTGATATGTTGTTTGTGTACAACGGTACCATGTCTTCTTCACAGCTCCGGCTTTCAAGGACTTGAATCCAACTCTCAGTAAGCATCGACGTGAAGTTCGCAGGTTTCCTTCCGCTATAGTTACGATTACCCAGAAATATTATTTGGGTGTGGGTGTCAGTGCCAGGGGGCCCTGTGACGAACTGGAGCCATCCTCGGCATTACAACAGCTGATGAGCTTTATCTCCCTTCAGGCGTGAATCAGGTAGGTGGGTTAGAGAATGAAACGATACGTTAAGCCAAAATGAGTTGAACAATGGGTACATGGCACGCTGGAAAGGACCTTGGACGGGACGACGGCCCTTCAAAGTGCACACTCGCATAATACGTGGCAATTGCAGTTAGCTGTCCGTCTAATGGCCTAAGACTGAGAGATTTGCATTTCAGCAATTGAACACTAATTGAACATAATTAACCTAATTATGAACGGAATATTAAAAAAAATCATAATCGCTAAACATTTGTTTTTATAGTACAGTACTTATCTATTCTAATCGCGCTCTCAATGTACTTTTCAATGTATTAACAGTTTCCATCTGCTTCCACTTATAACATTGCTTTATGTGTTATATTCTTTACTCATTTGATTTCTTCACATGCCTAGAGAAAAAAGAAATATATTTTGGGATAGAATCACTACCCCAAATACATCATGTCGAAATATTTTAAGAACTGTATACACACATCAATTCAATAGCAATTTTAAATATTCTGAATGTAATTTAATTGTACGTTTTTTGCGTAAAGTATGTATCAACAAGTGCGACAGCTTAATAGATTTTTAAAATACCTTACGGCACATTCAAACTTCTGAAACTGGAAATTACGCGTCCATGCCCATCGATTCCTTTGAATATAAAATTCCCATGTCGGTAAATTATTTCGATTTTTCATCACAGTGTGGCTCCCTTGATTTTGTTGGTCGTTTAATAACTTTTCGTATAATGCAGGAGAGAATATTACCTAGAAGCATTTTCAGCACATTAGTTCAGTTTTATCGGCAAAGGCTGGATGCTACGGTTTGTTACCGCGCCGATAAAAAGCAGTTCTGCGGTTTCATAAAGCGTTAAAATAGCGACACCTGCTGCCGATTCACAGCAAAACAGTCACACCTAAAGTACAGCACAGTATTTCATACAGTATATACTATACTGTACCCAGCCATTCATTTCACTAGTCAAAAATAAAATCTGTGTATATAATTATTCGAGAACATAGTGAGATTTAAACTGTGAGTTATAGGATGCAGTGCCATAACGGCCACTAGAAGTGACGAGATGAGTCAACTTTGATCATTTTGACATAAAATGAAACAATGTTTAAAATTAATAAAAACATGAAATGACCGCAGGAATCTTTAGGTATCATGTTAAAGAATTTATTTTGTAATTTTAGAGCAATCCATCTATTCATCTATCCATTTCTTTTCCATTACAGTGCTACAGGGAACCACACCACACCAAACCTGGACATTTCGCTAAATAATAATAAGAAAAATAATGCACTTTACACAGCATGCTTAATTCTAAGAAATATACATAGTGACTGGGTTGATCAGGAGAGTTACTTTTGAGTATTGGGGCACCAACTGGGTGACACTGTTTATTAAACAAAAGCCATCAAGCATGCATGGTGGCCAAATGAAAGAGATGGCTGTAACAGCCCAACAAATAGACTTTCCTAGGTTTAGGGAGTATCATGAGTTGTGCAGGACCTCTGTCCAAGTCAGGTTCTGGGTGCAAACTGAGACGCCACCTTCTGGTTTTATAATAATAATAATGTTTTATTTATGTAGCGCCTTTCATACACTCAAGGACACTTTACAATTCAATACAAGACAGCAGAAATTACATACATGAAGAAGAAGAATACTCATTGAAGAGATTTGTTTTTAACAGCTGTTTGAAATTAATAATAGACTTTTCCATGTGAAGGCTGAGAGGGAGAGAATTCCAAGTTTTAGGGGCTATCACTCTGAAAGCTCTGCCACCCATAGTTATTAACCTGTATTTAGGTACAGTGAGTAACTTAGTGTCTGATGATCGTAATGCATGGGCAGGAGTGTAAAGAAGCAGCAGCTCACACAGATAGTGAGGGGCTAAACCATGAAGGGCTTTAAAAGTGAGAAGGATAATTTTATATTTGATTCTTGAAGAAACCGGTAACCAACTAGAAAGGACAGGGTCAGCTAAGGATGTTATGAATAGGATCGGTTGCCCTCACTGGGTGTCTTCTCAGAGCTTCAAGTGGAAAAGCAGAGAAAGTTAGTGTGACTGTGCCATCTCATTCCAGAGTGGTACCACTTACTTCAGAAGGACCAGGAAGGTGGTCCCCAGGCATGCATGCATGACATAGCACCTACTTAGCTCAGCCTCAGAGGTGTGAGCTCAAAGGAAAGTGTCAGCATTGGCATTGAGCATACACTGTTCATGCTGGACCACATACTTGTATGGCTACAGGCTCAAGAAACAGCAGATGACTCGGTGGTTGGAGTCCTGGTGGGAACAAAACCACTGGAGGGGTGTGCGATTGGACTCTAGAATGAACTTCTGTCCCAACAGGTACAGTAATACCTGAGCTGGTTGATTGCCCACTTAATGGCCAGGGCCTCCTGCTCAACTGTTACATATTTTCTGTCAACAGTTTCTGGCTCAGGTACATGATGGGGTATTTGGCTTCATCAATGACTTGGCTTAACATGGTTCACAGGCTGATGTCTGAGGTGGCGGTCTGTAAGAGAAAGTTTAGGAGAGATCAGAATGGAAGTTAAAATTAGAGCTGTCTTCAAATCACCGAATGCTACTTCTGTCTGTGGAATTTATGCCATGGTGTTAGGAGTCCGTTTTCTTGTGTAATCAAATCTCTGAGAAAAGGGGCGCAAACCTCCAATAACACCCAGCGAGACTTAGGAAGGCTTGCACTTGCCTTGTACCCAAGGGCAGACTTGAATGCCTGCATCCTTGGAACACTGATGTAACTCGCCCTCCACCCACCACATACCAAATAGTTGGCCTCAGTCAACCCAAAGTAACATTTCATGTGGTTGATCTGCAGACTGGTATCATGGATTGTGCAGGGGATGACCAGAGTGTGCTGTACATGCTCCTCTCAGGTGCTGAAATAGATGGCAATGTCATCAATGTAGGCAGCACTATAGTCATTATAGGGCTTGAGTAGTCTGTTCAAAGGGCAGGACGCAGTTACTGCCAGTGTCCACTGGGAATGCTGATCGTTTCCTTTGAGTCAGTGAGGGGGATCTGCCAATAGCCCTTGGTCATTTCGCACTATCCAGGTGCTCCAGGAGGTTGTCCACACTTGGTATGGAATAGATATCGAAACTGGAGACCTGGTTAACCCAACATATTATGGGGCTAGACCAGGGGCTATGACTCTCCTCAATGACTTCTAGATCCAGCATCTGCCTGATCTCCAGCCCCATCTTGATCTTCTTTGCCTCCAGGAGGCTGTACGGCCATTCCCTCGCCACAAATCCAGGCTGTAACGGAGGCAATTGTGTTCCCCAGCTTGCACTTCCACCAGGGTCTAAGGGTCTCCCCAAAATTGAGGTCACTGATGTCTGCAAAGAGTGCCTTTCCCGGGATTTGTGGAGGGTCACCACCCTTCCTTTCCTGTCACCGATGAGGAGACAGACATAGAAGATACACTCCCATGGGTACCACTTGGGTTAGGAGATCAAATAGTCCACCAATCCCTCCCATTCTTGCAATTTGTAAGGACCCTGCCAGAGGGCTTGGAATGAGAGGTGGGTATCAAGACCATAACCCTGTCCCCTTGGCAGAGTCTAGCTCCGTCATGAGGTCCGACTCCATGTGCTCTTTGACTAGAGGCCGCAGTCTGGCAAAGCAGTTATGCAATCCCACAATGTACTCTAGAATGTTGCTGGAGGGGGGAAGGCTACATCCTCCCATCCCTACTTTATGTAGTTGAGCAAGCTACGTGATACCTCCTTTAAAGCAGCTCAAACGGAGAAACCCATTAAGGCTTGTGGCAGCATATAGAAGGCAAATAAGACCAGTAGGGAAGAACTTGTCCCAATCTCTTCCATCTTCTCACGCCACTTTCTTCAGCATCGGCTTGAGAGTTTGATTGAGTTGCTCAACCAGACTGTCTGGTATGATATGCAGAGTAGCTTGGTGACCTCTTAACGTCCCCAACATAAAGTGTGTCCCCGATCCATGAGGACCTCCTTGGGGATTTTGATTCATGGAAAGACCTCCACCAGTTCTCAGGCAATTATCTTGGCACTAGTGACTTGCATGGGAATGGTCTGTGGGTAGCAGGTAGCGTAATCTACAAGGACTATTATGTATCTGTGACACTGTGCTGAGGGTTAAAGTGGCCTGACAAGAACAATGCCAATACTCTTGAATGGGATATTGATCAAAAGCATCAGAACGAGGGGTGTGAAGTCTCGTTGGGCTATCAACTTTAGTTGACACTCTGGGCAGGACCTGCATACGTGACACTTCTCTTTGTGAATACTAGGAAAATAAAATTTAACAGTAATCTGCTCCAAGGTTTTTATTGAGCCTAAATGGGCTCCTAGGAGATGGGCATTACAACCAAGCTGCTGCAGGACTAGAAAATGGCTCCACCTTTCTCCCTGATGTTCTACCATCTAAAACACTAGATCATTATTTAGCATGGAATGCGGCCCAGATGGCACAGAGTCATTAAGTGGCTGTCCTTTGATGGAAATCACAGCATTCCTTGCAAAATTTAGTGAGTAATTGTTCCACTGCTCTCATCTGAAATACAAGGGTAGGGAGCAATACTGAAGCTGCAGTGAGGCCAGTGGGTCTGATGTGACCCCTGGTGATGACTCAGGCTCCATGGGTGAGGGCACTGCTGACAAGTTAAGAAGGGGGCCAGGATCTTTGCTCAGTAATGCCAAGGCCAGTGCTGCTGGGTTCCAATTCTTTCAAAAATTAAAAGATAAGTCTCTATATCATCCCTGGGGTATGCTGCAGAAGTATTTGTGTTGGGCCTTGGGCTCATCCGATGCGTTGAGCTCTGGCTGCCTTGCATCTAACTTCAGTGAGGTCAGTCTGTTGAGTGGCCACTTGTAACTGTAATTAGGCCACTTGTTCAGCCAGGTCCACCGGGTCTCTCATCCTTGTACCAATCCTGCTGACTATGCCACTGTGACCTGCTTCACAACCCAGGAGAGTCACTTTAAAGCATTGGGGCACACACTGGGTGACCCTTTTTAATATACCAAAACCAACACAAAGTTTGCATAGTGGTGAAATGAAAAGGTCAGCTGCATTAGCCCAACAAATCAACTTTCCCTGGTTTAGGGAGCATCGGGAATAACACAGGAACTCTGCCCACATTAGGCAAAATGGAGCCTCCATCTTGCTGGACCATCTGGTCAATTCCCAGATGCGCATGAATACCTATATACTGTATATATTTATATTTACACAAGTACTGTATATACTGTACATATATAACTATGCTTGGGTTTTTCTGGGTTTTTTTTACACAAGGTTTCAGGTAACGGGAGCTTTGGAGTAAGGAGTACAACTGACAGGCTAATTTGTTTTTTTCTGTTAATTAATACATTAATGTTAATAATTCTTGTTAGTCATGTCTCTGAAGAGTGGAGATGTGATGACATAAAAGTAAGGCTTCCTCTTGACTCTGTATGCAGTATGTGACAATATTACTACTTCAGTACTTCTGCAATTATCACTGGAAAAAAGAGTTTAGTGTTGATGCATTTCAGATGTGGTGTCCTGGTTTTGAATTCTGCACCTCTGTTTTTGTGGAGTTTCATTACTGAGTATTCTGGCTTTCTTCCATTATCTCAAATACATGAAGGTTAGGTTACCTAGCAATTCTATACTATCACCATGTGAGTGTGAGTGTTGCATGGGTGGGCCCTGCAGTGTATGGGTTTTTTATTTTATTTTATTCCCTGTCATCAGTCCTGGCCCTTACCCCTATTACTGCAAATTGGATGAAGCAAGTTTGAAAATGTTATGATTTGATATCTAATAGTTGAGAGTTCAAAATTCATTGATGCAATGAATTTAAGTAAGCAGTGTATAGACGTGTCAGCTACAACCTTATTTAATCCTTTAACCTTGGTTGCAACTAATATATAGAATCTCATCTGGTACTTCATGTAAACTATTAATTCTCATATTTAGCAGCATAGCCTTCATTTAAAATGCAATTTGAGAATGAGAAGAAATCTGAATATCATCAAAGTTTGTAAGATCCAAGCTGTAATGACTTTGGTTTCATTTTAAATTTAGAAAGTATACTGTACCATCATTATATTTGTACAATGTCTGAAATGTGTCCATGAACCCACATATTATAAAGTGTGCATGCCATATTAGGTGGCCCAACATCCCAACCTCGACGACAGCTGGCTTCTTGCCGAGAAGGGAGGCTGTAATAGAAGAACAATGATGGACTTGCATCCTGACCAGGATGGGTGCGGGTGCCTTTCCTGAAAGGGATGCCTGCGCAGAAGACAGATGGTGTTTGCTTCCAAGGGGTTTGTATTCTCCCTGTATGTACAGTGGCTGTATCCCACTGGTAGAACACCCATATGGATACCCTCCATACAGGCTTGGAATTGCAGTCCCGTGGGACATCCCTGTGGAGACAATTGGGTTCTGACAGGGGAAGCTCCAGGGGATCATTATACCCTCTTTTGGTCCAGGCCCAGCAAAAAAGGAGCTGGGTTTCCTGTATGAGTAGTCTGAGTTGGAGTCGGGTGAAAGATGGATAAAGCTCACCTGGAGAAGTGGAAGGAGAAGGAAAAGAGAGAAGTGAGTTGTGTTTATTATTACAAAGAATCCTATTTGTAAGATACTTTATTATACTAAACCGTTTATTTGCACCCAAGATTTATGTCTGTGAGTGCAGGTTAGGTACATTGGCGATCCTAAATTGTCCCCAGTGTGTGCTTGGTGTGTGGGTGTGTGTGCCCTGCGGTGGGCTGGCGCCCTGCCCAGGGTTTGTTTCCTGCCTTGCACCCTCTGTTGGCTGGGATTGGCTCTGGCAGACCCCAGTGACCCTGTAGTTAGGATATAGCAGGTTGGATAATGGATGGATGGATGGTTTTGTCTGGGGTTTACACCCCCTAGTGGTCAGAGCAGTAGCTAGACTAAATAAGTGTAAGTGGCCTCAATAATTTGCAAGGAAATTGTGGCATACTATACCTGTATGTTATGTAAAATTTATTTATGTCAGCTTTGAAAAATGGAAGGGTCCCCTTTGAGGATTTTAGAAGGATAAGGCTAGCAGGTCATTACTTGCTGGTGATAGTATTCTTCTTTGTGTAACCTCCTTGGATGTGGAAGTAGTTTTTTTTCCCATAATTCTGCCTGAAAAGAGCTATAACATTATTGCTAGGTCAGAAAGAAATCTATAGAAAATGTTTTATAAAGACTAAAGGCGATGGATTGACAAATAGTGCCCTTGTGGACATGTCGTTTCTATTTGCTCCATGTCCTGCTCGTTTGTCCTCATCCTCCATGTAGGAGCAGAAGCAAGTCTGACAGTAATTTTGCTGACGCTCCTAAACACAACTTTCCGATGCTGGGACAGTTTTAAGTTGTTAGTATCTGAGGCCAGTCAAGGTAGTTCATGATCATATTTTATCTTGTGGTCATACAGACTTCTTTTTTAAATTGTTAAAACCATCGGAATGTTACAGCGTTTCTAGACTCAAACGCCTACTCCGATAATGTCTGGTAAGGTTTGCTTCTGTAACTGGAAAACAAGCGGATCTTTTTCTTTACACACAATAAGACATTTTTTCATATCTGATGGGCATGGTGCATTTACTAAATAATGCAAGTCATTCTGGGGCATGTCACATTTCCAAGATTGCAGGTATTAAAAGTCTAATATTTTTGAAACACAATGTAGGTTTTTAATGTAATGATTTGCTTAGCTGCATATTTTAAGAGCTCAGTGGAATACAGTAGTCATTTAGCACATTTCAAAAGATTTCCCATATTTCTCTCAAAAGTTAGTTAAATTCAAACTCGGTAACACAGTAAGGCCTACAATATTATTAAAGACTGGCTTTGTTTGGGCACTGCATAGCTACATAGATTAAAGCATTTACAGAGGTAAGTCCATCTGGTATTCTGTTTCCAAAATATAAAACCACGGACATTGTGAAAAGAGTGCGACTGAAGATTCCACTGCTCATTACCATTTTAAACCGCTTCTGTAGAGCTTAGTAGTCTTCTGGCAGACAATGTAGACCTTCTACCCCAATTATTTGCATGATTTAGCTTTTCCTAGGTTTTATTTTACCTAAAAATATGAACGACACTCAATTTTGCAAACTGGAGAAGACGATTCATTTAGAATCTTGTTTTTTTAATAGGTTGTCAAAGTATTTCTCCTGGACATTTTAGATATCCACGTCTTTGCTTAACATTATTTATTGATTCTGTATTTTGTTGGTGTAATTGACTTCCTGTAGGCTTTAGTGTTGATTACCCTTCTCCTTAACGTCCTCCAGTGTCCTCAAATAGAAGATTCGCTGCTCAGTTAAAAGTATTCAATTTTATCAATGTCTGAAAATTCTGAAGAATAAGAGTTAGCCTTTTCTGTTTATGAATAAACCAGTTACGGCATTCTGCACGATAACGTGCAGTGAATACACTTGACTTGAGCATTCCTATAGTTTTCATTCTCTTTCTCTGTTTAGCGTTCATTTGCTCAGAGGTTGATGCGCTTGCTGCTTCCTGAGCACCTCTTCTTTTCTCCAACCTAGCGGCCCACTGCTTCTCTTCTTTCGTCGGCATCTTTTTGCGTTAAAACTGATTAAATTAGTTTTTGTGTTGCAATGACTTAGTACTGCCTCAAAAATGATTAGCGAACGTGGTAGGGAATAAGAACGGCGCCCATACGTATGTGCTGCACGGCCGCCCTGCTGCGCGCTGCTGAGAGTTGATTCTACAATAAGATAAAAATAAAAAGAGTAGTAAAAATCATCACCCCGAAAGCGGATAGTAGACGTCACATAGTGTACGTGTACCAAATTTCAAGTCAATAGGTGAAACGGTTTGTGAGCTACAAGCGTTTTTAAAATCCTGGACAGACAAACGAACAGCCACGGTAGTGTATTATATAAGAAGATATGGACCGTAGTCTAATTACATTGGGACCACGATGGCACCCCAAACCTCAGACACAATCGCACGGACATGCATCCTGGGCTCAAAAAGGCAAGGTTTACTATGATAATAACACCTTGCACAGACTTCTTTCTTTCACAACTGCATGAACCAATACACTTTTCTCTATTTCTTCTCCACCCAGTAGAGCTTTGTCCTTCTTCCTCCCATCTCCAACTTGCCTGAGTGAGGCAGAGCGGTTTCTTTGATATCAGATCCAGGACTATTTCCAGTGCTAGAACATTTGAAGCACTCCTGGGCTGAGTGGAAGTCCTATGAAGTAAGGATTGTGAATCGCTGCAGCACCCCCTGGAGGCACCCATGCAATCCAACAGGGCTGCACACTGGGACTCCATTTCCCAGCATTCCCTGTGGGTATCTGAATGGGTACCAAAGCCCAGGGATGCTGCCATCAATATTATTGGAGGAGAAAGTAACCACAGAACATTGCATCCTCTGGCCATCCATTGAGTTGGCCTCCTGGCCAGGTAAGGGTCCCCGTTCCAGCCAGGCTGTGACTCCAGCCCACACGTGTCATTCATTACAACATATGCAGTATGTTGCATGCAGGATATGCTCTTTTGTGTCTGTGCCTGCGTGCTTGTTGATACCGAGTTATTTTCATCTGGTCTGAGGAGGTGCACAATTTACGAGTTTCATTATGCCATGTACGCAATGCATTATATGTGCACATGACAATAAACTTGAACTTGAAGAGGTCAGTATAGCTCAAACAATCCAATAGTATATGTTTCTCAGTTAGGATGGGGAGGAAAATGCTCATTTAATGGTGCAGGCAGCCCTGAATCTGCTGTGGAGATGTGACCACTTGTCAGACCAATGTGCATAGGCAACATGGACCACTGGAATCTAAAGAAAGTAAACGTATACATAAAAATCTGGGTGAAATACAATCAGATGAAACAGATACAAAACTCATTTTTGTGTTTCATTCTCCGTTAAAGTGGATTGGAGATGCACTTTAACCCTGTGATATAGTGGGTCCGTGGCTCATTAGGAAAGGTCAGTTTTTAAATAAATAATCGCCGTACTCACAGCTTAAAGAGGGGGAGTGGTAGTTTGGTCAGAGGGGTTCCTGGTATGCGATACAGGCTTGGGCGTTTTCGCACTGAAGTGCACAGGTGTGGGTTCGTCCAGGTCCATAAGTGATGTAGGGAACTGCTAATCGCCGTACCTGTGCCATGCTCCCATTATAAATAGTAAGATCATGAGTGCAGAAGGGAGATAGAAAGAAAAGAACGGAGGTTAAGGGAGAAGAAGGCTGGAGAGGAAAAGAGCCAGTGCAGGAGCGAGTGAGCGAGAGCAGGCTCGCTGTAATGACGATAGGCGGCTGGGAAGTGAGTGTGGTGTTATGGGTCCACAGCTCGCGCAGCAAAGGCCAGCAGTTTTATTTAAATAAATAATCACCACGCTCGCGGCTTAGCGAGTGGGCATGGTGGCTGTAGCAAGCCGCAGGTCGATCTGTGGTGTGGGCGTTTCTCACCTAGTGCACAGGTGAGGGACTGCCCACATCCGTGATTGTTCCTGTGGCTAATGTGCTGCAGCTGCTATGTCCTCTCTGCATATATAGAGAAGTGCGAGTCAGTTAGGGAAAACAGAGTAAAAAAAGAACAAGGAAGAGCAAGAAAGAAAGAAAGAAAGAAAGCAAGACGGAGGTGGCTGGAAAAAACAGGAGAGAGAGAGAGAGACGGTGCGAGTGGGCAAGCGAGCGAATGAGCGCTCGCAGTCAGCTGTGTGGAAGCCTGGGTGTTAGGCCGACACCCGGGAGTCGAAGTAGTGGTCGCTCCCACTGAGTGAGCATGTAGCGGGAGTGACCAAAGAAGAAAAGACTGTCCGCGTAAGGCCAGGACGGCAGCGGGAGTCGGGAGGCTTGGAGGTGAAGTCCTTGGTGTGGGCGTCTTGGATGCCAAGGTTTCCAAGTCTCGGGCCTGGGATGAGTGCCAGACCGAAGCCAGGATCGGGAGGACTCCAGACCCGTGTGTGTGTGTGTGTGTGTGTGTGTGTGTGTGTTAGAACGGACAGCTGCTGAGAGAGCGTCTCGCCTGCTGTAAAGCCCAACCGGGAGAAGTAGGTGAGACGCTAGTTTAAAAGAGGCACCAGGCTTATTGATTTTAGAAGACTGCTTCCAGTAACGGTTTTAACCTCTGGTTTTGAAGGATTGTTTTTGTATTTTTACCTCCATGTTTCTTTTATGGATTATTTATTTAATGAAGACGTTTTGGGAATCACTGCACTATTTAATTGAACACTTTTTCAAAAAAAGCACTGTGCACTTTTTCATCATCCCCTTGCTCTATTGCTATTGTTGCCTCACTGTCTAGCTCACCTCGGTTATATCTATCGACGGTGTTGGGTTCAAGGGCTCCCAAACAGCAGATGGGAGCATGGAGCAGAACCCACATCGTCACAGTGAGCCCTAGCGGAGTGTTTGGCCGGCACTCGGGGGCTGATGGATTGGGTCACTCCTGCTGAGTTTTTTCAAAGAGCAGTAGTGACCATGATCGAGGACGGCTTGCCGCATAAGGCCATAGAAGGCAGTTGGAGTCGGAGGCTTGGAAGGTTGAAGCCCCAGCGTGAGTGCCCTGGTCGCTGGGAAACCCGAGTCTTGGTCATACGAAGCCAGGGGTCAGAAAGCTACCAGATCAGCAGGAGGAGGTCAGCTGCAGGTAGGGTGACTGCCCTGTTGCAGGGCCCAGATGGGAGAAGCAGGGGAGCCACCAGCTAAAGAAGGCACTGTTTTTTTTTTTAAAGGACTGCTTCCAGCCATTATTGATTTATAACCCCATTTTTAAATGGATTAAATTACCCTCCACATTTCATCCTGATTTTATGGATTATTTATTTATGGACATTTTGATTCACTGCACGGTTTTGGACACTGATTTGGTTTTGACTGGTTTTGCTTTTAATTAAAGCACTTCTCACCTTCCCCTTGCTTCGTTCAGTGTGCTCATTGTCCAGCTCATCCGGTTACATTACCGACGGTGTCGGGTTGAAGAAGCTCCCAAAGTAGAGATGGGAACATGGAGCAAGAACCATTCATCATCACAAACCCACAAGGTTATTGGTTCAGTTCCTGCCTCCAAGTGACTGCATGACCCTGAGCAAAGGCGTCAATTTACTACTGCACCAATTTTAATGTATCACGATCTTAAAAGTCAAACTCAGGTCAATGTCTAAAAAACGGTACTATATTTGTATATCATAGGGTTGTATCCTCCCTGAAAAGAGTTGCTAACATCTTACAACTTTGCCAATTGCACCATTCTTCCTTATATACAATCTGATATAGGTAAAGGCAGTAAGCAGAAATAAAAAATTTCACTTAACTTGATTTAACTTTTTGAAACCAAGAGCTATCAAGGGAGGGGACAGCAGCATATACTCTGAGCAAGAGTTTCTGATACAGTAGAAACACGCACAAGTTCCATGTTGAGGTTCTTGTCTAGGCTTTTCAGTTGTGCCCAAGTCACTTAGTCCAGAAAAGAGTTTCAGATGGCTGCATGGATTGAAGAATTCCAACAAGACAACACCAGGAAGTTGAACCACTTTTTATTTATAGATACCAGTGAAGAATAAAATGTGTAAATGTCCCTTCTTTTCTTTGCATTTCTTTGTAACCAAGACATTCTACCTTTAGCTTCTCCTGGGTTTTATTTTACAGTACCATATCAAAATGTGTTAGCTGTTTTATAAATGATCAAAGCTTAACTTCAACGTACCAACATAATGTGAATCCTAAGTTTACATTTTTGGGGTTTAATTGTATGTTGCTTACTTCATAAGCAAATCAACATGGATGTCGTAAAATGAAAATTCATTGTATTACTAAAGCTAAAAAGAGTAAACCATTAGAGATTCATTCTCGGCTTATCGGCACGAGTGGTCTCCTTCATATGCCACAATCATGATGTGCTTCAACAATCCATATTGGCAAGGGGGTCTTACAAAGATAACCAGATCTAGCCACCCTTTGACATTATGGATCGAAAAAAATGTTGCCAATGTGGAGCAAATTCTAACGGGAAATCTAAGTGTGTTAGTGCATTAGATAGCAGACAACATTGAGATTAGTTATGGATAACCTGAATTTAATTCTTAATTAAATGTGAATAAATTTAGTGCACATTTGGCGTTCATAATGCTGACTTCTGACATTACCATCACCACTGCATCTTAAGAAGCTAATCAGTAGAGTAAAAAACTGGGAATAAAACTTGGATACATCAGCGTCCTGTGGCGGTACCCAGCTGGGACGCGTCCGGACCACAACAGGGCAGCCGCACTGGTTGGTATGGGGATCACGGGAACACAGCATGGAAGTTCAACCCTATAGGGGCTCGTGGTCACCGCCAGGGGGCACCCAGATGCCCGAAGAGCCCTGGACATCAGCACTTCTGCCACACCCGGAGGTGCTGGGGGAAGGAAAACCAGGGACACCTGGAAGTGAAGATAAAAGGGGCCGCCTCTCTCCATTCATTAGCTGGAGTCGGGTGGAGGAGGACGAAGCCTGGATGATGTTTGTACTGATTGCTTGTTTTTAAAGGTCCACATAACTGGTCATTTTTTTTATTTTGGCAGCCAATTGGGAGAAAAGTGGCAAGGACAAGTTTCAACCTTCACCCTTCTGCCTCACAACAAAAGTCCACCTCACGCACTGCACAAGTTGCAACGTCTGCTTTGTGAAGCTGTGGGCTGGAAGAGATGCTACACTCAACCCTATTTCTCCAGGCTTGGCCATGTGTGACTATCACCTGCTCCTCGATCTGAAAGGCTATCTCTGTGGAACACACTGTACCAGTCATTGAGACATCAGGCCAGCTATAAATGAGTGGCCACTCAAGACAAAACCTTTAAATTAATACACGTAGAAAAGGTTTGTGAATGTTTTAATAAGTGCATTAATGTTCACAAGGGGGCTATACTGAAAAATAAAATGTGTTTCATTTTACTGGCATTTCTCTTAATAATTTAATATGCCAGGCTTAAAATCCTTTGATCACTCCTCATTAAAGGATTTCCTACCGAACCCTAAGCTGTGTCTTTTTATGTAATTTTTATCCAAAGGTTTACAATTAAAAAGGGTCTGGTAATGCAGTCCAAAACCTATTCTTGTATTGAGCCTCCAATAAGCCACATAGTTAGTTGTCTTAGTGTAGGGGCTCCTCGGGTTATGACATCTCGACATACGACGTTTCGAGTTTACAATGGTCATTCCCATAAAAACGAAAAAAGAAAAAATTAAGACGTGAGTGTTTCGACTTTCAGACTACGTAGGCAAACTAGTTTTGGTTGCACGCAGCGGAAGAATACGCAGTAATGCGGCATATGAGTGAGGGAGTTGGTGAACTTGTTTGGTTGCGTGCGGCACAAGTGTTTCATTTGTGTTGCTTTGTTTGCCGACTGCCTAAACAGAAGTCAGAGTCTTCAGATGGTAGTGCTTCGAAGAAGAGGAAATCCATCACGATGGAAATGAAATTAGACATTGTAAAGAGATCAGAAGGAATAACGGTAAGGAGTTTCTTTTTACACTCATTTTTGTCATTTTTTCTGTGACTACAGCACAGTGTACAGTACAGTATATTTATGTCCTTTTCCTTTTTCTGTGGCTTAGTTGTGTTTTTATGTTCTAGATTATGATTTTGCAAATGTGTTTGGATAGGTAAGTGACTTTAGGCTAGGGTGTGTTTCGACTTGCACCAAAATTTGGGTTACATCACTGTTGTAGGAAAGGAACTGTGCCGTAACCCGAGGAACCCCTGTACTTGTACAGCTGTGCATAAATTCAGAGGGAATCTGTGTGTAAATATGTAAAGAACGGGTGTTACACACGTGCACTTAGCAGGCAGCCAACCAGCCCAAAGGTAAGTGATCTACCATGAGATGAAGGGTTAATTTTGGGTACTAATGACTATCATTCTCTTCCAAAAGAGCAAAAAAAGAAAAAATAACACACTTACCTCCAATACTTCCGGTTTCACAAATGGCGCTTTTCCACTGCATAGTACGGCACGACACGGTTCAGTTCAGCTCACTTTTGGGGGGTTTTCCACTGGGAACAGTACCTGGTACCTGGTCCTTTTTTTAGTACCACCTCAGCCGAGGTTCCAAGCGCCGAACCGTTACCAAAAACGTGACGTGTAAACTCTGCTGGTCACTGATTGGCCGGAGAAAATCGTCATTACTGCGTCACTGAACTTGCGACACGAGACACAACAGACTCGCTAGATTTTTAGCACAGCCAGCGAAGGTTCGGACGCACCATTTTGTTTTAACCGAAAATGGCTGTTTCGTGGTCTATTGAGGAAGTACAGACGTTCCTCGTTGGTAGCCGAGGAGCGGATCCAGCGAGAGCTGGATGGGGCGACGCGGAATGAAAAAGTTTTTCAGGAGTTCTCTAAGCTCTTGGGCGCACACGGCTACCATCGGACTTACAAACAGTGTAGGCACAAGTTAAAAAAAATGAAGAGCGAGCAGTAGAGGCGGCGCAACTATAACGACACGTGAATAATCCCCCCCACTCTAAAGCGGTACTAAACTGCAGTCGAAACGCAAACCGAGCCGAACTGAGTCGAACCAAGGTGAGCTGTACTGAACCGTGCTGTGCCGTACTATGCAGTGGAAAAGCGCCAAAAATGGCCACTCTACAACAATCCCACTTTCGGCTCCCCCACTGACGACCTCACTTCCAGTTCCGCCATAATGACATCACTTGTATTGGTGTCATTTCCTGTCGCCATTTTGCATATAAATCCTCACGTCAAGTATGTACTTTGTCAAATGCTTTGGTTTTTTGATCATTTCTCATTCAAATCTTCACAACATCTGACGGACATTATATGGGGCAATTCCCCAACTCTTTGTTCAGTTTTCGGAGTGAATTTATCTATAATACTCAGGGTATACACAGTAATTCAGCATAATCATTTCAAGTATAATTCAATGCTCACTACAATTCTTTGCAGTGAAGTTGTAGCCATCCCAGAACTGTTTTCTGCCTTGCACATGATCCTGCTGGGATCGGCGCCAGCTTCCTGCGACTCTACGATAATGGGTGTGTGGAAGTATTGATATACCACCATTTGCACACCTCCTAATGTTCCTGTGACCTAAACGTCAGGGTAAACGTCTTAGCTTTTAACATTTTTCATTTCCAAGTTGAGCACTTCCTGCCATTTTATAGTTATTTATTTGTTTGTGAATACGATATATTAGTTTAATACGAACAGGATCATCTCCAGACAGAGAAGCAGCTTCAGCGGCAGACTGCTGTCACCATCCTGCTCCACTGACAGACTGAGGAGACCCCACACTATGCGACTCTTCAATTCCACTCTGGGGGTAAACGTTAACATTATACAAAGTTATTGTCTGTTATACCTGTATTTTTATCACTCTTTAATTTAATATTGTTTTTTATCAGTATGCTGCTGCTGCTGAAGTATGTGAATTTCCCCTTGGGATTAATAAAGTATCTCTCTATCTCTCTCTCTCTCTCTCTCTCTATCTATCTCTCTATCTATCTCCTTACCAAGAGACCTGTCAGTGAAAATGAACACCTTCCAATTTCATTTAAAATTAAATCATATCTATTTATGTTTAAGGTGCATAATATTAGCATGTGCATAGGTTGGGTTGGGAGCACGCGCTGATTACAGCACCTTGTCTCACCCACCACACGACAAACCACCCGGATTGGGACCCGAGTGCAGCCGTGTGTATAGGGTGGTCCAGATCTAATTATGCAATTTTGATTACGCTATAACTGAAGCTTATTACACAGAACATCACCCGAAAAATCCCAGGCCATCAAGAAGTGTGTGAACTGACGACATGAAGAATTGTCTTTGCGCCGAACTGGAATCGTCCCCGCATAAATCAAAGTCATCCAGACAATCTGGATCTGCATAATTAGATTTGGACCACCCTGTATAGAACAGCGGTGGGCAATGTCGGTCCTGGAGGGCCGCAGTGGCTGCAGGTTTTCATTCCAACCCAATTGCTTAATTAGAAACCAATCCTTGCCAATCTCAGACGTTATTTAATGTTTTGGCTTGTTGCTCTGTAATGTAAGATTCTTATATCGTAGATTTTTTTTTTTTCCTTTGCAAGGATGTCATCCAAATGATTTGAAGCCTAAAACGTTTGATTTTCAGTCTGTCACATTTTTCTATTAAGTGTTTTATTAAATCAAACAGTGCATGATGAACACACAAAGGTGTAAATGGAAACAAGTTAGATGGAGAACTGCTGGCTGCTTTGTCATTCGCATCTTATTGCTAATTAAGGCGCCATTAAAACAGTGAATGCAGCTGTTTAAGATTGAAATAAGCAATTATGTGTGGGGAGCCTTAACAAGCGAGACCACTAAAATGAAGCATCAAAATGTCACTTGAGTAATAAGTGCTTCATCAGCAATAATTGACTTCTCATTAAGAAACTGGGTTGGAACAAAAACCTGCAGCCACTGCGGACCTCCAGGACTGACAATGCCCACCCCTGGTATAGAGTACTGTATAGTGAAATTCGGACTTGTTTGTGGCCTGTCTCTGGTGCCATAATAATCAAGAATGAAATAAAATGCGCAATTTAATTTTTAATAGAAAACGTATATTAACTTACCTGATGTACACTTTATACCTATTTCCATAAAACACCAACGATGGTTGAAATCCTCTTGAAATTTTTAGGTGTTACACTATGCCACCTTGTGGGCACAATAAAATGTGCAGAATATTAGTGAACCAGACATTTTTGAATAAGATATAGTAACTTCATCCAACCTGCTATATCCTAACTACAGGGTCATGGAGGTCTGCTGGAGCCAATCCCAGCCAACACAGGGCACAAGGCAGGAACAAATCCCGGGCAGGGCGCCAGTCCACCGCAAATATAGTAACTTGATTTTCTTAAACTATGAAATCACTATTGAATTTAGAATATCAATTAAAATTAATCCAAAATGGTGGGTTGGCACCCTGCCCGGGATTGGTTCCTGCCTTGTGCCCTGTGTTGGCTGGGATTGGCTCCAGCAGACCCCTGTGACCCTGTGTTCGGATTCAGCGGGTTGGAAAATGGATGGATGGATTCATTCAAAAATCACTGTTTATTTTAGTTGTAAATTAAATTAAATGTGCATTGAGGGCAAGGACTACAATTTAAGAAAGACTGAATGGATGTGTATGCTGTTGTCAGGGTAAAAAAAAATAAAATAAAAGCCGTTCAGTGTTCACACCTGACATGGACAAAATTGATGAAACTAAAGTAGCGATCTTAATTAGATCATCACCAAAATCTAAAGTAAGTTTTTGCACATTTTCTGCAGAATTGTATGATATGTTAATTTAGATCCAGTTGAATGGCTACAAACCAAATAAACCCAAATTTTCCCCTGGCACAAATAAAGTTCCATCTATCTATTATATAGTGCCTTTCATGACTATTGGTCTATGTACATTTTCTGCTAATGTTCAGAGTGGCTGTGGTTTTAAGACGAAAAAACATTATTTTTGAGCATTTTTACTTTTGTTCTAGCCTCTTTATAAGGGAAATGGGCTTCTGTTAATTAAACCTACAATTTAATTCCATGACTTGTTGGTGCTCTCGTTCTGACACAGCAGACTTTTCCAAAACTGTTCATTTTCTTTTTTCTAAGAACACTGTTAAAATGTTTTGTGGACCTGACAGACCAACATTACTGAGACCTTCACCTTTTTGTATTTTCAGATATTGTATGATGGACCTACAGGTTGCAGGCCATCCATTGTTTGGCTGCAAATTAAGGAAAAAAGAAATAATAAAGGGGCTCGAGTTTTAAATATTAAGTCAATTTAAAATTGCTCACTAAATTAAGAAAAGGGTTAGAATGACAACTTGCAGTCACAGTGGCACTCCAGGACCGGTGTTGGAGACCCCTGGAAAATACATCTGGGGAAATAAAGCCGCAGCAGAGAGCGCCACCTATCGCATCTGCACAAGGTTACACAAATTGACTTGGAGATAACGAATAAAAAAAAACAGCGCAAGCCTGCGAGGTGGAGTCTGTCAAAATGAATTCTATGCTGTAGATCAACTTCTTTACAGGAAATTAAAAAGCTTTACATAAACCTGTCAGTTTAGCCTGGTTTGGCGAAGTAACATCCAGTCTGCGCAATCATTTTTTAAACACCATGGCCAGCGAGTTTTTTGTCCCACTCCGCGTCCCTTCGTCGCCGATCACTGTGACTGGTGGGACATGTCGAGGCGAATGTGGGGCACTTGGTCTAGGAACTGTGTTTTTATTCTCACTGTGTTGCTAATATTTGCAATGTCTAACTTAGCCAGTTCCGGCAAGAGACTGGTTTCGATTGATTTTGAGATTTTTGGTCGAGTGCAGGGTACGTAGGCAAGGCTTCACTTGTTGTTGCATTTCTAATTAAAAATAGTAACATCTTCTGTGCCAAACCGAGCGCCGTTATTGTTATTGGTGTTGCAGATGTTCTAAAGTCGTCCGTGTTTTAAGTGATTCTACTATAAAACCCTACCAGTTCTTTTAAAGACAGAGTGTACTGAATTATTGTGCAGTACGTGCATACTACCAGTCCCCAATACTCCGTGATGATAACATCATATGGAAATTCTTAACGAAAAATATTTAGGGCGGGGTAGATAGTGTGAATCACTGGTTTAAGCCATGTGCAAAGTTGACATGTTCTTCTGTTGTTAATGTGTGCTTTGCCTTTTCGTTAAAGAGCCTACTGACATTCGGCGTGTGCTCAATGACAACCCTTTGCAGCAGGACGGCGGGGTGGAGCCCGACGTGTGACACTTACCATATAAGGAAGACGTGACGTCAGATGCGTGTGGTCTCCGCCCTTTTACCTTTCTCGCTGGTTATGCTTTTACTTATTTATTCAATTCGTTAGGAATGATATTGTTTATTTAACTGTACGGCGTAAAACTCGTCACCTATCTGTCATAATGCAGTGGTAGGTCTCATTTATATGCGGAGTCTAAAGTCAACCTACGATCTGTCCCACTTCCGCCAGCGAGCGCCTTAACTCGTATGGTAACAATCGGGCAACCAACCCCGCCTCACGAAATCCTATTACTGGCGAATGCCTTGTGCCGTAGAAAACAAATCAACTTCATAAAAACAACGTTTTTTGTTAAAGCTTGAAGTAAACTTATTTTTTCTCATGACGACGGTGGTTGATTATGCTTCTTTGTATATTTTCCTGTGGGTGCGCAGTGGTGGCGATGCTATTTTGCTATAAGACGGATTCGCATCCCGATTGCTCAAAGCGTGGAGTTGGCATGTTCTCCCTTTTTATGCATTTGTTTTCCTAGCTCAAATCGCCCGTCACGCGGTTAGATGACCAGGTGTTGCTTAATTGGCTCCTGATGTGCTTTTGTGTCTGTCTGCCCTAGATGGACTGGTACGCTGTCTAGGTGTTGTTCCTGCCATGTCCTGAGGATTTCTGGTTCAGGCTCCAGCTTCCCACACTACCGTGTCCTGGATAAGCAGGTTTTGATAAATTGATGGATGGGCTTTCTATATGTCCGGTTTAGAAATGAGGATTCTTGTATTTTTCAGAAGTGTTTTGCACTCATTGCTTTCTCAGTAAAGTAAGACTAGTAATCCAGGAAAAGTTGACGTGTCTAAATTAAAGCCTTATTCAAATGGATTCCCGTATAAGCACAGTGGACTGAAAAGAGCTTCAGCAGGAGTAATGAGAGCGACATTTGTTAATCATATTTGAAGGAATCACAAACTTAACAAGCTTTTATACATTTTTGCAATTTTTTTTTCCAACGCAGAAAAGGCATCCTATGTAGAAATAGTCTCAGGATGTTTCCACTGTTGTCCATAAAGTGGTGCTGTGGCCATATAACAATCACGTCAAGATTATTGTACTGAACGCAGCTCAATGAATTTGTAGTTGTGGGTGTTAGAACATTTGACAAAAATACAATACGGAGTGGAACAAAAAAAACCGCTGGCCATGGTGTTTAAAAAATTGATGCCGACTGGATGTTACTTCGCCTGCCAGGCTAAATAGACAGGTTTATGTAAAGCTTTTTATTTCTTGAAAAGAAGTTGATATACTGCATAGAATACATTTTGACAGACTCCACCTCGCAGGCTTGCGCTGTTTTTTTATTCTTTATCTCCACGACAATTTGTGTAACTTTGTGCAGCTGCGATAGGTGGCGCTCTCTGCTGCGGCTGCTCTGTGACTGCAAGTTGTCATTCTAACCCCTTTCTTAATTTAGTCAGCAGTTTTGCTACTAATTAAGTCTTTTGCTTTAATTTTAATTGATTTAATATCTATCTATAGATATAGATCTATATATATGTTTATAGATATAGGTGTGTGTGTATATATAGATATACTGCGGTGGGTTGGCACCCTGACCAGGATTGGTTCCTGCCTTGTGCCCTGTGTTGGCTGGGATTGGCTCCAGCAGACCCCCGTGACCCTGTGTTTGGATTCAGCGGGTTAGGAAATGGATGGATGGATATATAGATATAGGGTTGTGTGTATATGTATATAGATATCTATAGATAGATATGTGAAAGGCACTATATTATTATAGATAGATAGATAGATAGTGTCGGAAATGCCTGGGGTGGTGACCCGACCGGGAAGCCCAGGAGGACCGGAAGAGGGCTTACGTCCACCTCAAACCACATGGGGACAACCACCCTGGTTCCTTTGGGCGCCACGGGTACAGAGCTTTGAAGCTCTGCCTTGTAGGGGCCCGTGGTCACCGCCAGGGGGCGCCACTGTGCCTTGGGAGCCGGGTGTGGCGGAAATGCCGGAGGGAAGACAAGCAGGGACACCCGGAGTCCTTCCGGGTACGCAGCCGGCACTTCCGCCACACTGGGGAGTGCCGGTGGAAGATTGCCGGGAAGCATCTGGAGCACATCTAGGTGGATATAAAAGGGGCTGCCTCCCTTCAGACAATGGCTGGAGTCGGGAGGAGAAAGACAAGGTCTTGGAGGAGAGGAGTCAAGGCGGCCTGAAGAAGGAGAGAAGGCACTGTGTTGTGGCCAGGACTTTGGGAGGTTGTGGCACCTTTGTAAATAATGGCACTTGTAAATAAACGTGTGTTGGGTGACATTAACGTGTCCGCCTGGCTGTGTCCGGGCCAGCTTCCACAATAAATATATGTAGATATGTGTATAATATATATATATACATACTGTATATATATATAAAAATATATATATATATATATATATATATATACAGTATATATACACATACACTTTATTAATCCCAAAGGGGAAATTCACATACTCCAGCAGCAGCACACTGATTTAAAAAATAAAAAAAAACCATTAAATTAAAGAGTGATAAAAATGCAGGTACAACAGACAATAACAGTAATATGTATATGTATATGTATATGTATATGTGTGTATGTATGTATATATAGATATAAACCGGGGATTGGCGAGTGAAGTGAGCAGGGGGCAGAGCCCCTGGTTTAATTAAAAGAAAGGGCATAAAGCAGTTTCCTTTCTTGCCTTATACTGTATATTCATTGTTGAACGCACCTCATTTTGTTCACCTAAGGCATATAAAAGTATAACTCGATCTAAAACCAGCTATGACGGATGTAACCCCTGTGTGTACTTCACTGCTTTATCACTCATTGTGTGCATACGTCATATTCTAGAATGTAAACATGAATTGCCTGTATAATGATGCTCTAAATAGTTAATGTTCATATTTATTACCAGTTCCTGATATATTTTTCTGTATTTTTCTGAACAGGTGTCTGCTTTAGAATGGTAAGAAAACACAACTGAGGAATGGAGTGTTTGTAAAACTGCATTGTTTTAAAGTAATGTTTCCTTTTCAGTATTGCTCGGCACTTTTTTTTTTTTAACAACCGATGGATTATTGTATATATTGCTTTCTTTAAGATTAAACAATTAATGCAGTCAACAACATTTTTGCATCGATCTATAATCTATCATGGAGCTATGATTTAAAGGTTTTACTGACTTTTTTTTTTCTTGCTTGGCTGGCAAAGTTAACAGTAATAATAATAATCAATTTTAAATGTGCATTTAACTTGCATGCTGTAGTTTAGCAAATCTGGCACATGCTATCTGCCTACAATATGCTTCTCCTCAGCAAAATATTTCACTTTACATTTATATAAATACTTAATCACTTTATATTTTATTACTAGACATTAAGCCCGTTGCAATAACGGGCGCTAGAACAGTAGTGCATACACATTAGTAGGAACAGTCGATATTAAATGGCAAGGGACCTTGTATGTGGCTGTAATATGCATCACTGTATTGTGTGCCTTTAATTTTCTCTCTCAGTAATACTGGTGTGTATTTCCGCAAAATGCCTGTAATTTTGTCTGACAGTAATACAGTGGAACCTCGGTTCACGACCATAATTCCTTCCAAAACTCTGGTTGTAACCCGATTTGGTTGTGAACCAAAGTAATTTCCCCCGTAGGATTGTATGTAAATACAATTAATCCGTTCCAGACCATATGAACGGTATGTAAATATATATTTTTTAAGTTTTTAAGCACAAATATAGTTAACTATACCATAGAAAGCACAGCATAACAGTAAACTAAATGTAAAAACATTGAATAACACTAAGAAAACCTTGAACAACAGAGAAAACTAACACTGCAAGAGTTCACACTATAGTGCTAGGAACCGCTTTTAAAAAACTTTAATGAGTTTTAATCACAGGGAAAAAAAATGAACATTTGAAAAATCCGTAATTTAATCAACAACCAAGAAAAGTAACATTGCAACACTGCATGTGTGCTCACCTGTGTATGTGTGTGTGTCTCTCTTAAGCGCGCACCTCTGTGTCTGTCTGTCTGTGTGTGTGTGTGTGTCCCTCTCGCCTGTGTGTGTCTGTCTCGCGCACGCCTCTGTGTGTGTGTGTGTGTGTGCCTGTCGTGCGCGCCTGTGTGTATGTTTGTGTGTGTGTGTGTCTCGTGTGCACCTGCGCGCATGTGTGTGTGTGTGTCTCGCACGCGCCTGTGTGTGTGTGTCTCTCTCACCTGTGTGTGTCTGTCTCGCGCGCGCCTCTGTGTGTGTGTCTCTCATGGCTGTGTGTGTCTGTCTCGCGCGCACCTCTGTGTGTGTGTGTGTGTGCCTGTCGTGTGTGTTTGTGTGTGTGTGTGTCTCGTGTGCACCTGCGTGTGTGTGTGTGTGTGTGTCTCGCACGCGCCTCTGTGTGTCTCTCTCTCTATCTGCACACACAGGGAATGCACAGGAAGAGACTGAACACGTGCCGTGTGGCCCTGCGCATACGCACTTCGCCAGAAGACACACACACGGACACCTGGACGCACACAGGGGTTTTATTAAAGAGGATAAATATTTCACTTTATAACACTGTTTACATTCGTGGCTTTTAATTTTTTTTCCTGTCAATGTAAACTCCTCATGACCACTTACAGCATGGTATACTCTCCAAGGTAGGGTCAAATAGTTAGTAAAATCTCAGTGTATTTACTTATTTTAAATGCATATATAAGGGTACCTTCAAAAATAAGTTAACCCTGTTGTCCCATTAAAGAAAAAAACACTAAAAGCTGTGTAAAATCGGAGGTCCCAGATAAGAAAGCCCCATTTAATAAGGACTGAAGTCTTGTCTTGGTGTCCTTTACGTATCCCTTTGATGTGAGCCAAAGGTAACCCTTCACTTTAGGGTCCTAACAGACAGCTCTTGGTGTAGCACAGATCTTTTTAAAGAGGAATGGAAGTTGATCCAACTCGAAGTTACTGGTCATTATCTAGGTTGGCACCTTTGCTGTTGGAATTGAAGCAGGCAGACACTCTGGAATTTTCTGAAACCTTTGCTTGTGCTATTTGGTCAGCCTTGTTGGTCGTAGTCACATAGTCATCTCGTGACATCCACGAGTCATATCTTGGCAAATATTGAAGTAATCGTTATGGTGATCTGCAGTAAACCTGTTTACACACAACACAATGCCCCAGTGTGACAGCATGCCAGCTTTACTCTTAAATTGACTGGATATCAATGGCTGTTTCTTGGGTGAGGTTCTCCTGTGTTAGATCAGTTCTGTGTCCAGAGGGTTCCCATCTTTTGTTCACACATACTACATGCGCTTATATCCTCAAGTGAAATCCGTGGTGTTTATTAAATCATTGCTATTATTGAATTTAAAGGCTGAATAGATTTCTTTAAGGGCCACAGAGCGACAGTCTCCATGTCACACGTATTACTGATAAGCACATCAAACTCTTTATTGCTCTCCAGCTGATAAACTGTATTTGAATTCTTAATGGCTAAACTTTGTCCACTTGAGGGTTCCAAATCTCCTGAGTGCATTTGTGGTTGTCACTCATATCTTCAGTTACATTTGTCTTGCATCAGGGGTTTCCAAGGTCACTTTAGTCAGAACAATGTTTTAATGAACCTTTCTTACACATTGTGTGCATAGTTTTGTTTGTATGTATTTTTTTTTTGCTGCACTTTTAGATTTAAAGCAAATATATTTTCTTTGTTGTTATGTTCCAGTACACAGAAGATGAAGGCCGGAAACTTGGAGTATCTGGATGGGTGAAAAATACTAGGCAGGGCACTGTAACTGGTCAAGTGCAAGGTCCAGAAGAAAAAGTATATGCCATGTAAGTAAGTGACTGCAACTGTAATTACATGACAAGATGGTGGTGAATTGCTTACTAAAAACAAGGAGTCAGAGTGAGGTGGAGTGGTGACTTTCTCATCTAATACAAAGGAAAGGAGGGAGGGAAAATGTGGGAAAAGCTATATCTCTCTATTATAAAAAAAAAAAGTCCTGGAGAGAAACACAAGGGCGTAGAGACGGAAGACGCTTAAAAGAAACCGTGAGATGAAAGACCTTAAACATGAGACTTTGTGCCAAGAGACTGACCCAGAACCGTCTCGAGATGACGTGGAACATGAGATTCTTGCAAGACACACCTTACTTACAATCAATATGAAATAAGCCAAGAGGCAGGGAAACACTCAGCCGTGTAAAGGAGGCTTTGAACACACACAGATCCAGGGCTCTCAGCACATGTAAAATGTATGAGGACAATATGTTATAAATGAAACGTCGACGACTAAGCAAAGAAAAAAGCAGCACAGAGAAAAGAGACTCAAAAGCATTGGAGAGAAAAAAAAGAAAAAGAAGAATCTAGGTGCAACTTCAGAAAAAAAGGAAAGTAATTATCAGCCCGGAACAAGTGGAATTGGAAAAAAAAAAGCACGTCCAATCCGGCTCAGAATTAAAAGACAAAGCACATGCAGAGCAGGTTAGAGATTATGAAAGCAGTGGAATTCGAAAGTAAAAAAAGAAAGTAAAGATCGCAGTAGTGCAAACAAACAGAAATTATTACTCGAAAAAGGGAAAATAATCACCACGGACCAGGGGCCTCATGTATAAACGGTGCGTACGCACAGAAATGTTGCGTAAGAACTTTTCCACGTTCAAATCGCGATGTATAAAACCTACACTTGGCATAAAGCTACGCACTTTTCCACGGTACCTCATACCTTGTCGTACCCAAGTTCTCAGCTCGGTTTTGCAAACTGGCGGCACCCAGCGTCAAAGCAATGGTACTGTTCTTGTGTGATTACTCATTATTTTCATGACGCGGCTTTATAAATACACAGAAACTAACCGCATATTGTTTATTAGTGTAATGTGATTGTAATTAACTCGTAACAATATAATTGTCCAGGGAACAGCCATAGTATTCCAAATACCATAACTGCTTTAGCATTGTTACTTCTCACTTCTCCTTCTTCTTCTTCTTTTTCTTCTTTCAGCTCCTCCCGTTAGGAGTTGCCACAGCGGATCATCTTTTTCCATATTACTCTCACTGCACCACTCGGAGTATTTATATCACTGTATCTGAGTGTGAATCACAGCAGCAGCTGATCGGAAAGAGAATTATCGGTATACAGCTTCAAGGACACGCTGTCTCAGCCACTGCAAAACGTTTCAAAGCCTTTCCTGTACGGACCTCGCGGTTCAGAAACAGTTTAATCCCAAGAACTCTAAACGCACTCAATCAATTGCTCCTTGTAGAACGGTTTGTACTTATAAGTACAATCACCCCACTGTAAACTTGCACTATAGTTATAATATCGCACAACCTGAGCCACTTTATAAAGCGCGTATTTACATATGATGACGATATCATTTTTAAGGTGAAATGCAGCAAAATATGTTTGTTAAATTATACACATAAAACTTTAACTTCATTTAAATAATCTATATTCTTCACTGGGACTGTCGTGAAGGATAGAATAATTAAACATGTACTACGAAGATATTTCAATGTTCTTTAAACGTTTTGAAGAATCGGCGCTAAGCTTACAGATGGCTTAACGTCTATTACAGAGCTGATTGTGTGGTGATTGGTTACTTGGGGAAAGAAAAGCAAGGACTGCAGTGACGGCTACGCCAATATATATTGAATATAAAACAGAGAGAGAAAATAACAGCTAAAAATGCAGCGACAAATTTCGGCAAAAGATAAATGCTTGTGTCATGAGCACGAGGCTGCTATGCAGTGTCCGCAATGGACGTGGCCATCCACCGTGCATGACATTGGCGGGCGAAGGAGCCACCGATTCTTCCTCTGCCCAGTGCCACCACAAGCCTAGAGCCGCCCCTGATTGTACTGATGCAATAAATTATTTCATCGAAGTGAAACACATGTTTAATAACGTGCTCTAACTCCTATCATCATGAAAATGACATCACGTATACATCTCAGTATTTTAGTTATTCAGAGAGCTGTAATATCACAAATGTAATGGACTCTGTTTCCAGTTGGAGGAAGAGAGCCGGTTTAAGAAGCAAGTAGTGATTCACACACATAGAGCACATACGAGTAGAAGATCAAATACAAAACAAAGCATTTAACGTGCTACTTTAATTACGATGTGATTTGAGAAACTGGTTAATTAAACGATTTTAAGATGAAGTTTATGATGTTCTACTAAATGACAAAATAAACTATGTGATTAAAGTGGAAATGTCGAGATTGAAGTGACATTTCGTGCTTTTCCCCACCGTGTGCCTTTTTCTCTGTACCTAATAAACTTTCATATGACACTCAGACAGTGGGCTTACAACTCGCTTTTCACGCGACTTTGATATGTGACTTCTTTTTTATTTCCGGCACTGTGCGATTTTGTGAATGTGAGCTTTCAAGTTTCTCCAACACACTATGTCACTCGATCAACTTCCTTTTGTTGATTATACCACGGTTTATTTGAACAAATAGTATGTTTTTCCTTTGCCTCCACTTGGTATTCGCTGAAATTCTTATATTTTCCCCGTACTTTTCCCGTTGTCTTTTCACAGAAGGCTGTGCTTAAGGGCGATTTATATTGATTTGCATATTCAAATAGGCGTAATTCTGGGAGGAGTTGGGGCGTTACATAAAGCGCGTACATGAGCGTTAGTTTTCACGATGATCGGGATTTATGTAGCGGAAGAACGTGGAAGTTGGAGTACGCACAGATTCCTGCATCTGGATTTTTCTGTGCGTAAGCACATTTCAGCTTTTGTGCTTACGCCATGTTATAGTGCGAGTTCTACGCACGGCGTTATACATGAGGCCCCAGGTGTCACTGAAAAAAAAGCAGGGCAAAGTGAGGTAAGAAATAAAAGACAAAGAGTAGAGTAGAAAACAACGTAAAACATCATAAAGACGTTATAAAACAAGGGGGCCACACACATGCAGAGCTGGTTAGAGATAATGAAAACTGGAATTCAAAAGACCCAAAAAAAACGTAGACACGAAACACATACAGAGCAAGAACAGTTAAAAAAATGACAGTAAACATCGCATTAGCGCAAAGAAAGAGAAATTATTACTCAAAGAAGTAACGAAAAGGCGAATAGAGATCGAATATATAGACATAGGCGATATGTCAGAAGTATGTAAATATTGTAAGGTTTTGAAGTTTAAGTAAGAGAATTTCAAAAACGGAGTTTACCTCACATGCATTTATTTTGTTACTTTGCAAAAAAAATGATTAACTGCTGATGATGAAGATCGCTTTGTCTGTGCTGAATTATGGTACAAAGTCATTAAACACGTCTCACTGACCTCATTTAAAAGATTCAGCATATTGAGACTCGAAAGATTCCAGATGTTTTTACAGAAGTTCTGAAATAAAAATGAAACTAATGAAATAGCAACAATTCAAAGAAAAAAAAAAATCTTACAAGTGTGTATCCGGAAAACCAAACACAGGGGTTGGCGAGCGAAGTGGGCAGGGGGTGAAGTCCCCTAGTTACTCACAAAAAACCAAAAAGTCCTAAGTCACTGTGAGTGAGTGCCAGAAAGGTAATATGTGTTTTCCTTTAAAAGTGAAGTTTCTGCAGCTAAAACTAAGCAGAGCACATACTTTCTTTAGATATTCTACATTTGTAATTCTATTATTTTCACATAAAAGTGTACAACTAAATGCAGACTCTATCTTCTCAATATATAAGGTGAGTGAGTTTCAGCATTATTATTTCTATTGGCAGTCTTGAAGTAAGAGAAACGTCATCATTTGAGTTTCCACTTGGGTGTCATCTCAATGTATGAGAAGATTCATTTCTTGAATATAATTTATTCAAGGTTGCTTCATGTTGACACAGGAAAACACAAAATTTGCCTTCTCAGTTGCATCCAATAACAAGACAGAAAGAAATGAAACCAAACAAATAGAGACAAGACAGTTTGATAATGCATGCGTATACAAAATTGTTACAGGATACATATCTAACCTTAATCATTTTCTCTGGTATTACTTATTAAAAAGTCATATAGCACTAGGAAGAACTGAATTTCTGGAGTGATTTGTGCGGGTTTTATTCAGTATAAAACATACAGGTTCCAAATTGTGTGACTGGTCTGTTTGTAATCGCTGGCCCCACTATATTTTAAGACATTTATCCAGTTATTTAAACTACCTCATATTTAAAATGTCATTTTTCATGAGTTATGTTGTTTAGTGTTCCTTGTTACCCTACATACATGATTGAAAGTATATCACACTGTGTTGTAAAATGTTGTAATTATATGTCCCTCTATTATATTAAAAAATCCTGCGAAGAGACAAGACTTTTTGGAAGAAGTCCTATGAGATGAGAGTTTGGCTATGGGGTTTTTTCAAGTCACGCCCTCCTCTCAACCATATTCAGCCTCGCACCCGGTACTCTCACCTCTCATTTGTGTGAAAGCTTTTGACAGACAGTTTCTTCTCTTTCATCTCTTATAAATTTTAACATTTTCCTCAATTTAACTTTCCAATTAAAGAAGACATATTATGTACAAATCTTATTGAAGAATTTTATCCCGAAGGGTTATCAACAGAAAAAATGAGTACACAGGCAATCCTAGCACCGAGAAACAATGAAGTCAAACTAATTAACACCTTCATTCCTTCAGTCCTTCATTGTAATAGTTGACACAGGTACACACATACATATAGGACTTCTCACAGAGAATTAGCAATGTTTATATTATGTCTGATCTGCAAAACTGAATTGCTAAATGTGATTTAAAAATTAGTTTTTAGTCTGGAATTGGTTCATCTGATTTGGACGATTTCAACAACAACAACAGCATTTATTTCTATAGCACATTTTCATACAAATAATGTAGCTCAAAGTGCTATACATGATGAAGAAAGAGAAAAAAGACAAAATAAATAATTAAAATTAGGGAACACTAGTTAACATAGAATAAAAGGAAGGTCCGATGGCCAGGGAGGACAGAAAAAAAAACAAACTACAGAATGCTGGAGAAAAAAATAAAATCTGCAGTGGTTTCAGGCCATGAGACCGCCCAGTCCCCTTTAGGCCTTCTACCTAACATAAATGATCAGTCCTCATTGTATTCAGGGTTCTCATGGAAGAACTTGATGATGATGGTCACATGGACTTCTGGCCTTTAATCCATCAATGTAGGAACATCATGGTGCTTTGATTAGGTGGTGGTGGCGCAGGTCGCCACCACAGAAAACCGGAAAAGAACAGAAGAGAGAGTAGGGGTTAGTACGGATTTTGGAGCCACCATGACTAATAATAATTAATTGAATATGCAGAGCATCAGGATTAAACTAAAATGAAGTTATGAGAAAGTCATGTTAAAGTAATGTGTTTTCAGCAGTGTTTTAAAGTGCTCCACTGTATCAGCCTGGTGAATTCCTATTGGCAGGCTATTCCAGATTTTAGGTGCATAACAGCAGATGGCCGCCTCACCACTTCTTTAAGTGTAGCTCTTGGAATTCTGAGCAGGCACTCATTTCAAGATCTAAGGTTACAATTTGAAGTGTAAGGTGTCAGACATTCTGAAATAAAAGATGGAACAGATTATTTAAGGCTTTGTAAACATAAGCAGTATTTTAAAGTCAATTCTGAATGACAAAGGTAACCAGTGTAGTGACATACAAACTGGAGAGATGTGCTCGGATTTTCTTTTCCTAGTTAAGATTCTAGCAGCTGCATTCTGCACTTGTTGCAGTCGATTTATGTCTTTTTTGTGTAGTCCTGAGGGGAGTGTGTTACAGTAATCTAGTCGACTGAAAACAAAAGTGTGGATTCATTTCTCAACATCTTTCAATGATATAAGGGGTCTAACTTTTGCTATATTTCTTAAGTGGACAAATGCTCTCCTAGTGATCTGATTAATGTGTGATTTTAAGATCACAGTCAACAGTTACCCCTAAATTCTTTACCTCCGTCTTGACTTTTAATCCTAATGCATTGTTTATTTCTAATAACCTCATTAGATCCGTTATTGCCAATCACTAAAATTTCAGTTTTCTCTTTATTTAGTTTGAGAAAATTACTACTCATCCATTCAGAAACACAAGTAAGACATTGTGTCAGTGAATCAAGAGAGTCTCGGTCATCAGGTGCTATTGATAAATACAGCTGTATATTGTCAGCATTGCTGAAGTAGCTCACATTATACCATGAGATAATCTGACCTAATGGAAGCATGTAAATCGAAAAGAGCAGCGGACCCGGGATAGAGCCTTGTGGAACACCATATAGAATGTCATGTGTCTTTGACTTATAATTACCAGAAGTCACAAAGAACTTTCTACCTGCCAGGTAGGATTCAAACCAATTTAAGACCCTGCCAGAGAGGCCCACCCATTGACTAAGGCGATTTCTAAGAATTTTGTGATCAATGGTATCAAATGCGGCACTCAGATCTAAGAGGATGAGAACAGATAAATGGCCTGCAAAAGTCTGCATTACTTTAATGAGTGCAGTTTCTGTGCTATGATTTGTTCTAAAACCCGACTGAAACTTATCAAGAATAGCATGTTTATTGAGGTGGTCTTTAAGCTGCATAATGACTGCCTTCTCTAGAATTTTACTTAAGAAAGGCAGGTTAGAAATGGGTCTAAAATTTTCCAAAGTAGAGGAGTCAAGATTATTTTTCTTGAGTAGCGCTTTAACTACAGCAGTCTTAAGACATTCTGGGAAGACCCCCGTATCTAATGACAAGCTTACTATGTCAAGAATACTATCAATTAGCACGCCGGATACTTCTTTGAAAAAACTTGTTGGTATTGGGTCGAGGACGCAGGTGGAGGGTCTCAGTTGAGAAATTATTTTATATAAATCAGGTAAATCTATCCAAGTGAAATAATTTAATTAATTAAAATGGAGTACCGGGGTTTAAGTGGTTCAGTATTGGGGAGATGTAATATATTATTTCTAATATCATTAATTTTTTGATTGAAATTTCAGTAGACCCTGTCTCTTTTTCTTATATTTCGTTGTTTCATTTTCAGAAAACCCCTAACAAAAGACTTTGTTCTGTTTCCGTTGATTTTTTTTAGCCTGATTTTTAAGGTTATTTAACCATTTTAGATTTATATGACCTTACTTTATCATCTCATTACTTCATTATTTAGTAAAATCAAGATGGAATGGGGGTGAACCCCTTTTACTAATTCCGTCTTTGCATGCTGCCTGCTACTTCTTGCTCTGCTTGAAGAATTAGACAAGGTCTTGATTGCCTTTTAGTTTCCAAAATTCCCATTTTTGTCTAACGTACAGACAGTGCCAAGGCTGCATTTTCCAACAGAGTTAAGCAGTACAGTAGGAGGCATTGTTTGAAGAGTTTCAGGGCTCAGTGCTTTGGCCAGTGATGTAAAAATCTGAAAAGGCCATCTTTTAGAAAATAACTGCACTGTGAGTCCCATGCAGCGCACACTGAAAAGAAGTCCATTTTACTTGGGACGACTGACTTCCTCTTAGAGAACATCTTTAAAGGCGGACATTTAAATGGATGAGACAGAAAATGATGCTCTTTGAAAAAATGGGAAGAAATTTTGAAAGTCTGTTACTTGAGTTAATATGATATTTGCATTATGTTAAGTGCAATTTTTGATGCCTTGTTTTTTTTAGTGTGTAATAAATTCAAAGCATGTTATTTGAGTTCAAGAAAATATATTTATCAGTTTCAGTTTTTGTATTTTCAAATACAAGCTTTCACTTCATATCAAATAGTGAATTCAGTCTATTTTAGTGCAATCAAAATAATGCCATTGCCGTGTTTCCTACTTAAAATGAATACAGTAATCCCTCCTCGATCGCGGGGGTTGCGTTCCAGAACCCCCCGCAAAAGGTGAAAATCCGCAAAGTAAAAACCATATGTTTATATGGTTATTTTTATATATTTTAAGCCCTTATAAACTCTCCCACACTCTTATAAACATTTCCCGCACAGTTATACGGCATAAACCCTTTGTATTCTCTTAGATATTAGGTAAGATTCGTTGAAATTATGTATGTAAACACACTGTTTATATACAGTAAAACCTAAATATTATTTTAAAGATATCGAGCGTCTCTGATATCGCATATGTTACAGCCATTATGACAGACAGGCCACCAGCAACAAATACGTACAATGCAAGAAAAATTGTATACAGTAAAATGTACGTAGAAAATTAATTATGGTTACTCACCAACAATGACACGATGACTTGTCTGATAACAATGAGTTTTATTTTACTGCACAACAAAGGAGAGCGTTACAGCTCTTCTAAAGGAGCCACTTCAGGCGACTGTGTAGCACCGCCATTGTTCTTCTTCCGGCAGTCTTCAATCCAAATCCCTAAAGCAGATTGCATCCAGACTACTGCTTTATTACATCCACTTACAACTCGTTTTGCCACCTGGTTAAAGGACACTGCGGCCGTAGATCTTATATTCTTTTCCTCCTTTTTAAATAAAAAGAATTCTGGACTCATTGATGCCGTAATGGCGTCCTACAGCGGTGTAGCTGTTCCCTTCCTTCAACATATCCAAAACATTTTTACCTTTTCGGCAATTGTTAGCATCTTCTGTTCGTGCTTGGGCACGGCCCCTGAAACAGGAGCAGATCGTTTTGGAGCCTTAACGAAGGGCTTGACTATGCACAAAGGTAAACACAAAAGAGCACAAAAGTTACCTTTTTACACAGCAAAACACGTTGATTCTGAATGAGCGAGACAAGATTTCCTGGTTGACGCAGTGGAATCGAATTCGGCACTCCGTCGCTGAGCCAATCAGCACACAGGAACTTAACTGCGTGCTCTGATTGGGTAGCTTCTCAGCCATCCGCCAATAGCGTCCCTTGTATAAAATCAACTGAGGAAGCATGTACCAGAAATAAAAAGACCCATCGTCCACAGAAATCCACGAACCAGTGAAAAATTTGCGTTATATATTTAGATATGCTTACATATAAAATCCGCGATAGAGTGAAGCCGCGAATGTCGAAGCGCGATATAGCGAGGGATTACAGTAATACATCAAATGTTTGAGATCTAGATCATGCTTAGATCATATCAGAGGATTACTCTGCAGTCCGTGTTTTGATCAGGCCACTCCTGAGTATTGACACATCTCCTTATAAGCTACTCTGTGGTATCCTTGGTTATATGTTTTTAATTTTCTTGCTTGATGATGAATGTTCTGCAGTGCCCAAGGTTTCTATTCCATGCTGCATCCTTTTTGCCTTCTGTACAAAGTCTTTCAAATCATGACACTCAGAATCATTTTTATAGCATTATGCTAGCATCCCAGTGTTTCTAGTTAGAGGTGATGTTCCAAAGATTTAAGGTATCTAGAATGGAAACTAAATAATAATAATAATAATAATAATACATTTTATTTATACAAGGCGCCTTTCAGAGAACTCAAGGACACCGAACAAACAAACAATAAATAAATAAATAAAAGACACAATTATAAACAACTTAAAACATCAGAAAATCTACAAATTAAAACCAAACAAAACCACTATAATCAGGAGGAAGAAGAAAAAGCCATTTTAAACAAACGTGTTTTAAGTTTACATTTGAAAGATGAATATGATTTGATATTTCGGAGATCCGCAGGTAATGAGTTCCAGTGCCTGGGAGCAGAACGGCTGAAAGCTCTGCTCCCCATGGTGGTTAGACGGGCAGGAGGAACGGTCAGATGGGTGGAGGAAGAGGATCTAAGGTTACGGGATGGAATGGCAACATGTAGAAGGTCAGACAGATATGGAGGTGCGAGGTTATGGATGGCCTTAAATGTTAGTAGCAGAATCTTAAAATCAATACGAAACTTGATCGGGAGCCAATGAAGCTGCTGCAAGACCGGAGTAATATGGTGAATGGGATTCCAGTGATGATACGTGCTGCAGAATTCTGGACTAACTGAAGCTTATGAAGAGATTTATTAGGGAGACCAAAGAGGAGTGAATTGCAGTAGTCCAGCCGAGAAGTGACAAGACTATGAACAAGAATGGCATTGGTATGAGGAGTGAGGGAGGGGTGAATGCGATTAATATTACGTAAGTGGAAGTAAGCAGACCGGGTGATGTTATTAGGCTGATTTTAATGTCTCCAGATGTTAAAATTTACTTTTGTCGGGCTCCCAAGGTGTTCACTATGTCATCTGACAAACGACAGTTAACATTTCATGTAAACTTTTTCAACAGTGTTGTCCATAATGTGAAGCAGCCAGGCATTTATTATTGTTTGCACCCAGCTGTGGATTAACCACTGACAAAGTAAGTCCTGTATATAGATAGATAGATAGATAGATAAGGCACTATATAATAGATAGATAGATAGATAGATAGATAGATAGATAGATAGATAAGGCACTATATAATAGATAGATAGATAGATAGATAGATAGATAGATAGATAGATAGATAGATAGATAGATAGATAGATAGATAGATACTTTATTAATCCCAAGGGGAAATTCACATAATCCAGCAGCAGCATACTGATACAAAAAACAATATTAAATTAAAAAGTAATAAAAATGCATGTAAAAACAGACAATAACTTTGAGTAATGTTAGCATTTACTCCCCCGAGTGGAATTGAAGAGTCACATAGTGTAGGGGAGGAACGATCTCCTCAATCTGTCAGTGGAGCAGGATGGTAACAGCAGTCTGTCGCTGAAGCTGCTCCTCTGTTTGGAGATGACACTGTTCAGTGGATGCAGTGGATTCTTCATGATTGACAGGAGTTTGCTTAATGCCCGTCACTCTGCCACAGATGTTAAACTGTCCAACTTTATTCCTACAATAGAGCCTGCCTTCTTAACAAGTTTGTCCAGGCGTGAGACGTCCTTCTTCTTTATGCTGCCTCCCCAGCACACCACCGCGAGGAAAGAGGGCACTTGCCACAACCGTCTGGGAGAACATCTGCAGCATCTTATTGCAGATGTTGAAGGACGCCAACCTTCTAAGAAAGTAAAGTCTGCTCTGAGCTTTCTTACACAGAGCATTAGTATTGGCAGTCCAGTCCAATTTATCATCCAGCTGCACTCCCAGGTATTTATAGGTCTGTACTCTCTGCACAGTCACCTCTGATGATCACGGTGTCCATGAGGGGCCTGGGCCTCCTAAAATCCACCACCAGCTCCTTGGTCTTGCTGGTGTTAAGGTGTAAGTGGTTTGAGTCGCACCATTTAACAAAGTCTTTGATTAGCTTCCTATACTCCTCCTCCTGCCCACTCCTGATGCAGCCCACAATAGCAGTGTCATCAGTGAACCTTTGCACGTGGCAGGACTCTGAGTTGTATTGGAAGTCTGATGTATGTTGGCTGAACAGGACCGGAGAAAGTACAGTCCCCTGTGTTGCTGACCACAATGTCAGACCTGCAGTTCCCAAGACGCACATACTGAGGTCTGTCTGTAAGGTAGTCCATGATCCATGCCACCAGGTGTGAGTCTACTCCCAGTCAGCTTGTCTCTAAGGAGCAGAGGTTGAATGGTGTTGAAGGTGCTAGATAAGTCCAAAAACATAATTCTTACAGCACCACTGCCTCTGTCCAAGTGGGAGAGGGATCGGTGTAGCATATAGATGATATACTCATGGATGAGTTCTCCCACTGATAAGTCGGGACTTGATTTTACAGTATAATTTCTGGTATTTTATAATGTAGGTTGTATAAGTTGAATGCGGAAAATTTGCGCTATTGGTGCAAGAGATTATGATATGCTAACACCCACCTGAGAGAGGAACCACGGAGCACACGGCCTTGTTTTTCTATGTGGGTGCGGCAGTGTGCTGTATCACCGTGTGCTCCTTACCTCTCTCTCGCCTACATGAACTATTCCGAAGCAAAGTTTGCACTGATTTGTATTTTTTGTATCTCACATCCTCATACACCTTTATCGTAAGAGTATCCCTTATCTACAACAACATTTATTTCTATAGCACATTTTCATACAAATGATGTAGCTCAAAGTGCTTTACATGATGAAGAAAGAGAAAAAAGACAAAATAAATAAGAATTAAAACAAGGGAACACTAATTAACATAGACTAAAAGTAAGGTCCGATGGCCAGGGAGGACAGAAAAAAAATTCAAATCTGCAGGGGCTCCAGGCCATGAGACCACCCAGCCCCCTCTAGGCATTCTATCGAACATCAATGATCAGTCCTCATTGTATTCAGGGTTCTCATGGAAGAACTTGATGATGACGGTCATGTGGACTTCTGGCCTTTAATCTACAATGGAGCATTCGATCAGAAGAAAATATGAAGGTGGTTTAAAATTAAACGTCGTTGAAGTAGCAAAAGAAATTGGTAACTGCCCTGCTGCAACAAAATTCGATGCTTCTGAGAAACTTGTGTGAGATTAGAGGAGGCAAGAAGATGTAAAAAAAAAAAATAAATGTCGTATTTTTGAACGGGCTGTCACAGGTTGTTGGGGGGAGGTGGCTTTTAACTCGGTCAGGATGC
Source organism: Polypterus senegalus (assembly GCF_016835505.1). Lineage (NCBI taxonomy): Eukaryota > Metazoa > Chordata > Cladistia > Polypteriformes > Polypteridae > Polypterus > Polypterus senegalus. The sequence continues at coordinate 83,817,033 of NC_053169.1, read as the reverse complement.
CCTGGAGGATCAGAAGAGGGCTTACACCTCCCCCAGACCACGTGGGGGCGACCGCCTTGGTGGCTATGGGGACCACGGGTGCAGAGCTTTGAAGCTCAACCCTGTAGGGACCCGTGGTCTGTTCCAAGGGGTGCCCCAATGCCTTGGAAGCCCTGGACCACAGCACTTCCACCACACCCGGAAGCGCTGGGGGGAAAAGGATCGGGGACACCTGGAGTGCTTCCGGGTGCGCAGCCGGCACTTCCGCCACACTGGGGAGTGCCGACGAAAGATTGTCGGGAGGCACCTGGAGCACATCTGGGTGGCTATAAAAGGGGCCGCCTCCCTTCATTCGTTGGCTTGAGTCGGGAGTGGAGAAGGATGGAGCTTGGGAGGAGAGGCAAGGAGATGGCCTGAAGAGAGTGAGGCATAGTGTGTTGTTGGCCTGGACTTTGGGGTTGTGTGGCACTTTGTACACAGAAGAATATGGAAAATAAACGTGTTGTGGGAGACTTAAACATGTCCGCCTGTCTGTGTCTGGGCCGGCTTCCACAGGGTGTATAAGTCGGGGTCTGATTTTATGATCAGTTTTTCGGGTTTCATGACCCGACTTATATGAGTATATACGGTATGTACTTTGGGCACCAAGGGAAGGGGGCACTACAGAGTTTTGTTCCCCTAGCTATCTTGCCCTTAACTCATTCAATGCAATATTCATCTTTAGGCAAAATATTTTGTAACTGTCATTGGCTGCTGTGTTTGACTTTTTTCTACATTATTAAGAAAGGCAGTTTTCTGTGTCTAAAGTTTTAAAAGTTTGGTTTGAAGGTGTCCTCGGCTATCACATTTGTTTCCATTTTATGGTATGAACGTTTCACTGCCGTTGATGGTGAACATGCCTGGCCGGGTCTGCACCATTGCAGTTGATTTGTGTAATGGACCCTGTCACATACGTGAGATTGGGAGGCAGCTAGAGGGCCTGAATAATTGTAGTACCACACATTACAGGGGGTGGCGAGCTGCACTAACTCTCTCTCTCTCTCAATCGTCCACGGGAAATCCTGCTAGGTTCCGATGCCATTGATGACATCACTTCCAGTCCCGAAAACGTTACTTCTGGGTCTGGACGCTATCGAGGGCATCACTTCTGGTCCTGGTGACATCACTTCTGATTCCGGTCCCAGTGACATCACTTCCTGTAGTGGCCTTTAAAGATGCCATGTTCTCACTATTAAATCAGTTCTGTTTTGGACGTTTTACCATTTAGAACTCATCGACATTACCCATTTTGCAGCCAGGGATATTATACGAGTGGCTGTCCCACACTTTTAATGTTTCTTGTGTCTTATTGCGACAGCCGTAAGCCCCTTTTTTTATTATTACTTTTAATGATTTTTCACATAAATGAGGTACATCTTAATCCCCTGATTCGTAATGTTTTGGCAGTTAAGCAACTGAAGGTCTGAGAGAAGAGCATTGTTGGGCTGTGCTTAGGGCATCAATTGGCTTAATCTGGCCCCGTGTGTGGCAACAGAACCCATGTCAGCCATGGAAGGTACAATCATGTAAGCAGAGGTGGGTAGTAATGAGTTACATTTACTTGAGTAACTTTTAAAAAAAATTGTACTTGTAAGAGTAGTTTTACTGCACCATACTTTTTACTTTTACTTGAGTACATTTGTGAAGAAGAAACGCTACACTTACTCCGCTACATTGGGCAACACTCGAATCGTTACTTTTTTCCATTTATACATTAAACTATATTTTTGCAAGAGAGAAGTTACCAGTGAATCTACTGCATGCCTGTTTCACCAATCAGACGTGGCCATGCAGTCACATGAGTCTTGCAGCCTGTGAGAGACTTTTAGTCATGTTGTGCTCCTGTTCACTGCTAAATGGTCACAGCTTCACTGCAGGGACCAGATCTGTCATTCCCAAGCCTGCCTTTCATGTCTTTTAACCTTTTCTTTGATTCCCCCTTCTTTTTTTGTGCTGACTCTTGTATATATACACTCCTGTCTCCGTGGGCCTTAATCACAAGCTGCAGGAAGCCATTAAAGCAAATGAGAATGATCGGACCCGCACGTGCAGGTGCGACTCGCTCCAACTACCTCATTAACTCCCGGCAGTCGTGCAGTTGCACCCATGGAGAGTGACACGGCTTTATGGATTTCAAACTGGCCTTTTGGCCTACACCACAAAGTGCATATGCAGTATTATACTGTCAGTGTACAGGAGATGTTGTCACTGTAAGTAGTTTGCACTGTTCAGACATGCATGTCACCTACTGAAGGTATTGGCCTCAAAAGCTTTGTTATGAAAAACTGAGATTTGGAACTTTGTGTTATTTTTGCAACTTTATTTTGTAAAGATGTGATTTTTTTTTTACTCATTTTTTACTTTATTATTTGTAGCCTTTTCACGAAATACTTTTTTTACTCTTACCTGAGTAAGTTTTTGGCAGACTACTTTTTACTTCTACTTGAGTAATATTATTTTGAAGTAGCACTGCTTTTACTAGAGTACAATTTTTGACTAATCTACCCACCTCTGCATGTAAGTAAGCAAAGAACAGATTTCATTCGCATAATCCGTCACAAAGTTATGAAATTAGCCAAAGCTAATTTTAGGAAGCAGACAATATATAACAAAGTTTACTTGGTCTTTACTTATTCATCCAAAAATAGCCCAACATGCAGGAGCAGTGTATGAGAAAGTATCCAACAATAATTTGAATTATTTTCTTTATGAATTTCTCTCTCTGATGTCATTTTGGAGGAATTTTGGTGGACTGTGCTACTTAGAGTAGTGCTTCAGTTCTTTGCCATTTGAAGGCAGCTCTCTTAAGGTCTTTCCACTGCATTTCACTGTAGCTGAAGTCTAAACCATGACCATGACAAGCTGTTTGAAAACCTTCAGTATTTTCTTTTTCAGCTGTTCTGTTGTCAGTTTGGGGGTGTACTTAGGATCCTTGTCCTGTTTCAGTCAAGCTTTACCTGTCAGATAGCTGATGTCACATTTTCCTTTAGCATACTCCGATATAAAGAAGAGTTTTGTGCTAGATGACCAACAAAGCCACTTTGTTCTCATCTGTTCTGATGATGGGATTCCACAAAGTCCTAAGTTTCATTTAGTTGCAATTTTTTGAACCTAAGCCATGCTGCCATGACTTCGATGTCTATTTGGAAGGAAGGAGCTTTATTTTCACTGCCCTTCCATGAATGAATTTCTTGTTAGTTCAGTCTTTTTGTGACAGTCAAGTCATGAACTATAATGTTTACTATGCTGGCATCTGTTTGAATTTTTCTTTTCATTGTCGTCACTCAGAGCGTCATTGATATAAACCTTTGGATGAATTTGCTAGGATGGCCCACTCCTGAATAAATAGGCAGCTGTTCTCCATCTTTATATATAATATGCTACCGTGGCCGTCCATTTGTCTGTCCAGGATTTTAAATCACCTGCAGCTTGCAAACCGTTTGACCAATTGACCTAAAATTTGGTGCACATATACTACGTGACGTTTACTATCCGCTTTCGGAGTGTTGATTGACCTCCAAGGTTATTCCTCTTTTTATTTTATTTTATTTTATTGTAGAATCAACTCTCGGCAGCAACCAGCAGGGAGGCCGTGCGGCACTTGCGTACTGGCGCCGTTCTCGTTCGCCGTCACTTCCCCTACCTCTTCATATCGTAAATCATTCTTGAGGCAGATTGAAGACTTAAGTGCCAGCTTACGTGAAAAATTTAAGAAAACGTACAAAGTAATGGCAACACAAACACTAACTTAATCAGATGTAACGCGAAAAGATGCAGACGAAAGAAAAGAAGAAGCGGGCCGCTAGGGTGGAGAGAAGAAGAGCTGCTCAGGAAGGAGCAAGCGCATCAACCTCTGAGCAAACAAATGATAAATGTACAGACCATTACTGGTTTGTAAATTGTTTAATATTAGAATTCTAATTGTTTGAAAATCTCTATATATAATTTTCATTTGGGTCTTGATCTTTGTTTGTCCGTGAATGAATTAGAAGAAGCACTAGATGGCAGTAGAGAGACAGCTAAAACATAGGCATTGCATTAAGAATCTCCTCCAGGTTTATACTACTGAAGACTGTAGTATGCCAGTCACACCTCAAAACACAGACATTCAAACTAAACAAATTGTTGTGCTTTAAATTAACTAAAGAGATCTTCATTTAGATCTTGATCTTTGTTTGTCCGTGAATTCCACGCATGCGTAGACCACCTTCCAGTTTACTACGTTGTTGTTAGTCACGGATGTCAACAACGTGCTGGGATAACGAAAGGGGTGGTGGACATTGTTATGCTGGTTAGCTCCTGAGGCCTGGTTACAGAATGAGATTACCGAAGATAAAAGGTACGTGCCTACGTAACATATGCATGAAAGAAAGACAGTGGGTAAAATGAATGACAACGTAACAGCATGTTCCAGAAATTATTATTGTTACGTTGTAGCCGATGAGTGCTGCGCGTCTCCCAGTTGTACCGTGGCTTGCTCACATGTCAGTGAAGTGATCCCTATTTATGCTATAAAAAGCCTGGATACCCATGTGTCCCTCTTTTATAACCATTGCTCCGTTTATATTGCCTTACTCTTTGGAGTGCCACAAAGCAACTTGCGAGATTGGAGAAAGAGAGAAGACATCGTGAGAGGAAACGACAGCGTCCTGAAAACGAGACGGACTGTGAACGGACAGAAACAGAAATGCTCCTACACCACCACATAATTACGATTCAGACAGTGATCGAATCAATGTCCAAGGGTTTTCTTTTTTAATTTTGTTTCCCTTATAAAAAATCGTAATGCTGTGTGACGAAGGGCCCAGTTCACGACTGGCAGCCGCGTTTAAACAGGGAGCCCTTCACAGACAACTTTAACATGCGCAACGTAGTTGGGCGCACATGGCTAGTGGTCTTATAACCCATTCTCAGCATTTCCATGAGCTTACTATAGATATTTTGGTCTTCAACATTGTATTGTCAGTAGTCTGAATGCTTATGACTAAACGGCCAAAGGTTTTAATTTTATTTGAATGTGGCAGAGATAATCAAATGATCTTTTCTAGCAGCACCTAGCTGTTGTTAGCTTTTTCAAGTGATAAGACAGTAATGGGATATTTACTTTTTCAGACCAGACTTGTGGAGTTTGCTTATTTTTTTGTTAAATACTGATAAAATAAAAAGGTGTATGCATCTATTTTTTGTGCTTGTTGAGTACTAGATAATCAAGTATGCCCTGATGTGTAGTACTGTAACACTGAAGGAGGCTTATTTTACACGACTCTACAGTTCAAAGTGAGGGGTGCAAGTATTCATAATGTATAGAAGTAAACTTGTTGAGACTCTTTACTTCCACATTATGTGCTTGGCACACCTTGGAGACTTTTGTAAAGAAAACAAGCAGCTCTTTATTTGAATAAATGTTAACTCTTATAATGAGTATTGCCTTTGAAAGGTTTTGACTTTCTGATTCTGGCAAACAGTCTGGCGACTTTGGAGGGAGAAACGTTTCTTCGCCAATGGAGGGATGGAGTGCTGCTGATCTCACCTGAGGACATTGCCAGGCGATGGAAGAAGCAGTATTTCAAGGACCTCCTAAATCTAACCAACAAACGTTCCTTTGAGGAAGAAGAGATTCTGGGGGCACAGTGGAGAACTCGGCCATCACTTGAGCTGAAGTCGCTGAGGCAGTTAAAGAAAAAAACTCTTCTGTGCCGGACTCTGGGAGTTGATGATATTTACCTTGCGCTCTTAAAGGTTCTGGATGTCTCCTGGCTGTCTTGGCTTGACATGCTTATTCAACATTTCATGGAGGTCAAAGCCAGTGCCTCAGGATTGGCAAACTGGGATGGAGATCCAGATCTTTAAGAAAAGTAACTGGAAGGTGCATTACACCTTTAGGGGGATCACACTCCTCAGACTCCCTGGGAAGGCCTTCTGCTAGGCTTCTGGAAAGGAGGATCCAGCTGTTGGTTGAGCCTCGGATTCAGGAGTAACAAAATTGTGGAAGATGGCCCGGACACAGACAGGCGGACAGCGATGGTTCACCCAACATACGTTTATTATACATTATTTACACAAGTGAAACACACACAACCCCAAAACTCCCCCAAAGTCCAGGCCTATCCAAAATGATGCCTCTCTTCAGGCCGCCTCCTTTCCACTCCTCCCAAGCTCCGTCGTTCTCTGCTCCCGACTCCATTCATCGAATGGAGGGAGGCGGCCCCTTTTATAATCACCCGGATGTGCTCCAGGTGCCTCCTGATAATCTTCCACCGGCACTCCCCAGTGTGACGGAACTACCGGCTGCACACATGGAAGCACTCAGGGTGTCCCTGGTCTTCTTCCCCCCAGGACTTCTGTGTGTGGCGGAAGTGCTGAGGGCCAGGGCTCCTCAGGCATTGGGGCGACCCCGGTGGTAACCACGGGCCTCTATAGGGTTGAGCTTCTAAGCTCCATTCCCGTGGTCCCCAAAGCCACCAGGGCGGTCACCCCCTCGTGGTCTGGAGGAGGCGCAAGTCCTCCTCTGGTCCTCCTGGGCGTCCTGGCTGGGTACCACTCCCAGCCACTCGCCACACAATACAGTGTTCATCTCTGGTGCAGGACACCTGATGAGCTTTTTTCCCACCCAAGGATTCCGGAGCATTCATGGGTGTATGACCAACCAGTCTACATGTGCTTTGTGGACTTGGAAAAGGCAAATAACCTCATACCTTGGGGTGTCCTGAGGGTGGTGTTTTGGGAGTATGGGGTACAGCGCCAGCTACTTTAGGCTCTGAGTGAAAACTTTGTTCACATTGTCGACAGTAAGTCTGTTATTGACCTCCTTGACTGTTTCCCTTCTTGCCAAAAGGAAGCCCTCTTGTACATGCTCAGTCCATTATGTTAGCTTTTTTCAGTTTCTTTATAGTGAACTTTATTGTGCTTGAAATATTACCCGTAATTTTGAGTTTTTAAAATTCTTTATATGTTTCCTTGCCTTTTTATTTACCAAACTTCAGGGTTTAATGAGAATAGTATATATATCCACAATAATAAAAGGTTTAGTTTCTGTGTGTCCGTCCTGTTGCTATGTCTCTGTCTTTCCAATAAATGGCTTATTGCAAACATTAACACTGCTATAACCAAATGGCATTTAACAGAGACATATGCATTGCATTTTGTCATTCTAGCAGATGGTGCATCACAAACACTTGTAATAATATGTTTTATTACTATAAATGTTTTGTGATGTGCCATCTGTTGGAATGACAAACGCAATGTATTTTGTTCATATATTACAAAATACATTCCAATAGATGACACACTGCAGATATCAATATTGAGCTCCACATTGACTGTTTAGATTTCTAGTCAGCTTAGACAGGAAGCACAGCTAATCTATTAGAAGCTCGTATAAAAAACCCACAGATTGACCCCATTCAGGCAGTTAAGCAGCTTCTGACAGCAGCTGACTGCATCAGTGCTCATTTAAGTGTCATAGCAAAAGGCCCAACAGTAATGGAATAAGTCATTATAATAGATAGACATTAACATCCATCCATCCATCTATTATCCAACCCGCTATATCCTAACTACAGGGTCACGGGGGTCTACTGGAGCCAATCCCAGCCAACAAACCCTGGGCAGGGCGCCAGCCCACCGCAGGGCGCACACACTAAGGACAATTTAGGATCGCCAATGCATCTAACCTGCGTGTCTTTGGACTGTGGGAGGAAACCCACGCAGACATGGAGAGAATGGGAAGTGAACCCGCGTCTCCTCACTGCGAGGCAGCAGCTCTACCCACTGCGCCACCCTACAGACATATGCAATATATAGAATTTGTTTTAGTTTGACTTTTTTTTTTCTTTTAGTTTTTCCATTGGTGAAACAAAAATGTCACGACACATGTATGCAAGAAAAGCTGAAGTTAAATGTGTTGAAATGTTGGAGTCCTGAATTGTATTAATTACTCATAGGAGCATTTTTACTCCATTATGGTGCTTAGAGCTGTGCCAGTTGTATGTTGAACCACTTTTATTTAAAACCAGCAGATGGCACTCTTTGCACAGTTGCAGGGTTTGGTAGAATCTTCCAGAACAAGTTCTGTTTTTTTTTTTATGTGAATTGTAGACTTGCCTTATTTGTAGAGCCTTCCTATTTGATTTCCATTATAAAAAATGTATAACTTGTGTGTGATTTGTATACAGTTTTATACAAATGTATAATATTTTAAACAATGTGTAGTGTTTCATTCCAGTTAATTTATCACATTCATTAATAATAATAACAACAGATGTTACATATACCTGCTTAAGTATTTGAGCATTTAATAATTAATCTTTTTTGCCTAGGTAAATATTACATTTTGATTTGTACTTCTTTCATAAAATTTAACAGTTACTAATGTATCACTACATGTTTTATTTCCAACAGTTTATTAAGTATTTTTTTTTAAACAGTACGTTATAAAATAAAAGATTTCTGGTTTAAATCTTTGACATATATTATAAAAATATCTTAAAGAAGTTTAAATACTTTTCTGAATGTGAAATTATAAATACTGTCACTCTAGCAGAGCTTGTTTAATCTTACATGAATATTAATGTAGGTTGCCTTTTTTTCAGAAATCTGAAAAATGATTTGAAGGCGTCATAATGACTTTGAGTGGTTTGGGTTTAGCATATTTACTACAAGATCTTCCGCTGGCTGAATGTATTTCTCATCTTACTGTGTGGTATTATTTGAATAAGCTATGAATATGTAGATGTGAGGATAGTATTGGGGTGTTGTACCGTGTTAGCCATTATGAATGTAGGGAGAAGTCAAGCACAATGACACCTTTTATTGGCTAACTAAAAAGATTACGGTATGCAAGCAGATCTTGCCTGAAGAAGGGGCCTGAGTTGCGTTGAAATGATAATAATAATAAATAACATTCATTGAGCGCCTTTCACAAACCCAAGGTCGAGTTTAAAAAAAAGCAAAAAAAAAACTAACTTACACAGATGCCAAAATTTGGCAAAGTTTTTAGTTGAGATTTAAAAGTGGAGCAAGAGGAGCAATCTCGGGGAGACTGAGGAAGGGTGTTTCAGAGTTGAGGGGCTATAGCACTGAAGGACCTGCCTGTCTCCCAGGGCGGAGAGTCTGGTGCGTGGGACAGTAAGGAGATTACTGCTCGAGGACCTGAGAGAGCGACAAGGAGTGTAAGGAGCACCGCAGGGCACACACACACACACACACCAAGCACACACTAGGGACAATTTAGAATCACCAATCCACCTAACCTGCATGACTTTGGACTGTGGGAGGAAACCCACGCAGACACGGGGAGAACATGCAAACTCCACACAGGGAGGACCTGGGAAGCGAACCCAGGTCTCCGAACTGCGAGGCAGCAGTGCTAAGGATAAGATTATAGGAAATTAAAATGAATTCATTATTACATACTCTATTACTTACACACATTCATTTATTTGGTTAACCCACCCTCCCCATTTCTCAATGGAAATAAATTGTCAAAAGAACGATAAAAGAACCACAAAACGTTTGAGGCAGCCTCCCATGTACTTGAACCCAGCTGCAAAACTGGTAAATGAATTGTACAGTAGTGTACAGAGTGGCTGCAGTAGGTTGGCACCCTGCCCAGGATTGGTTCCTGCCTTGTGCCCTGTGTTGGCTGGGATTGGCTCCAGCAGACCCCCGTGACCCTGTATTCGGATTCAGCGGGTTTGAAAATGGATGGATGGATGGATGTACAGAGTGGAGTCCAAAACAGAATTGACTGGGTGAGGTAAATATGGCGGTTTTAAAGCAAGGCGGAGGAAGTGATGTCATCAGGGTGAGGACCGGGACTGGATGTGATATCCTCGGGGCTGGATGTGACATCATTAGGGTCGTGACCTGAAGTGATGTCATCAGGGCCAGGCGGAATTTCCCGAAACAGGTCTACAGTGGAAAGAGAAAGAGAGGATTAGCGCACTCTGCCACCCCCTGGTCGGGTGTGGAGTTACCCTCATTTCAGCCATTTAGGTGCCTCCCATGTGCATGTGTGTGACAAAATGAATTATGCTATTTAAAACTACAAAAAAAAAAATTGTCCTTGCAGGCAGCATTACAAAGCCTTTTAGAATATGATAAGAATTATTAATGTTGTTTCCAAATAATGGGCGGCACGGTGGCGCAGTGGTAGCGCTGCTGCCTCACAGTTAGGAGACCCGGGTTCGCTTCCCGGGTCCTCCCTCGTGGAGTTTGCATGTTCTCCCCGTGTCTGCGTGGGTTTCCTCCGGGCGCTCCGGTTTCCTCCCACAATCCAAAGACATGCAGGTTAGGTGAATTGGCGCTTCTAAATTGGCCCTAGTGTGTGTTTGTGTGTGTCCTGCGGTGGGTTGGCACCCTGCCCAGGATTGGTTCCTGCCTTGTGCCCTGTGTTGGCTGGGATTGGCTCCAGCAGACCCCCGTGACCCTATTCGGATTCAGCGGGTTAGAAAATGGATGGATGGATGGATGTTTTCAAATATGCCTGCTAAACCTTTGCCTCTGCTTTGCTTTATTTTCATTCTGATGTTTTAATATATTTAAGAAACTTTTTATAACTGGACTTTTGTTAACATATCTCTCCAGATTGGGTTGGGATGCGATGATTTAACTGTCTTTTGGAAATGTTGTATTGATTGTATTTTTGATCGGATTATATTTTACCTATTCTAAAGAAATCTTTAATCTTAATACAATTAGAAAAGCAAAATCAGCAAAATCTGAAAGGTCTTTGTATCTTTTCTCTCTGAGACAGTTTTGCACATTACAAATAATAATCTGTTTTAGATTTCTTGTATATGAATGGCATTGTCCACCATCCAAAAAACTGATTACAGCATATAACATAAACTATGGTAAAATAAACTGCCTTTACTAAGGGAAGGATTGTTAACTACGATTAAAGGATTTGCAGAGCTTCCTTGGTTTTTGATTTTAGCATTTGATTATAACCATTGATGATTAACCCTGTCTGTTAATTTAATATGCACTTAGACTTTATTTTCCAATGAAACACATCCTTGACAAAACGAGCTGTAAGCGTGAGTGATTCTTGGTGGTGCTGAGCAGCTGTATACATCTTATATAGCTATGTGGTGTTTGGATCAATCCTCCGTGTACTTAATAGGTCAGAACACTCTTAGTAAATGTGTTTATTCAAATAGGTCATTTTTAAAAACTTAACTCATTGTGTATTTTACTGTAGAAAAGGGTGTGAATAGCTCATAAATTTAGTTTATGATTCTTGGACCATGGTTATGAGAATGGAATGCGGTGGATTATAAAATAATTGTTCCTTCGAGTGAATGTTTGTTTGTTCGTATGAATCCACAGTGTGACTTTGATTGTGTTTTTAATTGCTTGTTTTGCTCAATTCTGATGTAAGGCTTAATGAAGCAGAAGAGCTGAAATTTCAGGAACGTGGTTGAAATACAATGCAAACCTCCTGCATATCTGGACATAAAGTTTGCTGATAGAGGGATTTGAATTTCAAGGTCACAGCCTTATTAAAATGTTTGGCATTCCAGGGTGAAACTTTCTTCATGTTCTTACTCTATGGATAGCACTGAAACATCAGCTGTACGTTTATAATAGTATTGGAAAGATATAGACATTTCCCACCTTTTCATGTTCATCTTTCTTTTTTAGAAACCATTAATGTAGAACACTAAGTGAAGTGCCCAGCATTGCTTCGGTATATCTGTTGTGACAGTAGGGGGCGATGTCGCTCCTCCAAACCCGTAGACAACACGTCCAGACACCAGGTAAAAGTCCCAGAAATATTTTTAATTTCTTCTATAACACGCACAAAGCACCTCCACCTCCATAATATACAATAATAAATCAATAATCAACAATAAATCAATCCTCCTCTCCACCCAGCAGCTCCATCACACTCCCTCCCAACTCCGGCTCCGTCTGCTGGGTTTCCCACGGTTCTTTTTATAGTACTCGACCCGGAAGTCCTTCTGTCCTTCAGTCCTTGTGATTCCATAGCACTTTCGGGTCAGATGAAAACTCTTCTTTTTCTTCAGGCCAGAAGTACTTCATTTCTTCCGTCCCCGTGACTAGGGACTACTTCCGGGCTATAAGGAAAATATAAATCCCTGTAACTCCCTGAAGCGTCCCCTGGCAGCCCTCATGGTATCCAGCAGGGCTGTGAAGCTGAACTCCATTGTCCATGATGCCCTGCGGGAATTCAGGGCACCTCCATGTTGCAGGGAGGACTCCATCTAGTGGCCTGGGGGTTTTGGCCGGGATAAACTGCCAGCCATCTCTCACACTGTATAATGTGTTAAGGTATGAAAGCAAATATTTATTTATTTATTTATTTTTTAATGTTGAATCTTTTGTCATTTCCTGTGCCCCATCGTCATCTACACTGCTACTCTATAAACTTCTTATGAGTTGAGAATTTGTTATTTGTGTATGATCGGATTCCATAATTGTGGTAACTCCTGGTTGGGTTGGAACCATGAATGCTATTTTTTTTTACATTTCCTGGTATTGGAAATAGATGTTTATTCTCACATTAATAAACTGGATGGTGTGGTATAGTGGGTCCACAGCTCACGTCAAGAGGCCAGTTTTAAAATAAATAATCGTCGCACTCGCGGCTTAGCGAGGGGGCATGGTTGTGTGGCTGAAGCGGTTCCTGGGGAGCTAGTGATGTGGGCATTTCTCACCTAAGTGCACAGGTGGGAAATCGTCTGTATCTGTAATTGTCCCCGAGAGCTGCTGATTGCCACAGCTGCCACGTCTTCTTCATAAATAGAAGCGCGAGGTGGTGAAAGGGGGGGGGGAGGAAAAAGATGACGGACGTTGCAGGATTCAATGTGGAGAGAGAGAGAGAGAGTCTGTGCGAGCAAGCGAAGGCTTGGCTGGCAGGCAGCTAGCTGGACAGTTGAACCCTAGCAGGGGTGTTTGGCCAACACCTAGGGCAGTTGGAAGTAATCACTCCCGCTGAACATTTTATGGAGGAACGGGAGTGACCAGCAGTAGGACAGCTGGCCGCGTAAGGCCGAGAAGGCAGCGGGAGTCGAGAGGCTTGGGCGGTAAATTCCCTGACATGAGCGTCCTGGTCGTTCGGGAAGCCAAGTCTCGGTCTGGAGAGCACAACTGAAGCCAGGGATGGGGAAGCCTCCAGACCAGTTGAGTAGTGAGAAGGCCAGCTGCAGGAAGGGCGACTCCCCTGTTGAGAAGCCTGATGGGAGAAGCAGGGGAGCCGCCAAGTAAAAGACACCAGGCTTTTGGATTTTTAAAGGGACTGCTTGCATCGTTATTTTAACCTTGTTGTTTTAGTTTTACCTTTACAGATAACCATTTAAATAGCCATCAATTTTACTGTACAACTAACTTTCAAGGTGAAACATTTACTACGTGGCACTTACCGAACAATAATAAAGTGGCAACAACCTCCAAGATATTGCAAAAAAACGCAGCTAAATTACTAAGTAAACTGTTTAACGTAAAATTGATAGCATTAACTTGAAATCTTCAGTTAACAATAAACACAACAACGTTATAGTTACGTTACAGCACAAAGAACAATAGTAACTGTATAATAAGTAACGCTGTGTCTAGGCGTCTGAACGTTCGACTCTAAATTTCATTCTAAGAATTATTTTGAGGTTAATATAGCAAAGGAAAACTGTTCAGCTTCCAGAACATTTTCATCTGTTTTCATCTGGGCCTGTTTCAGGAATGGGCCTAATGCTGCAGCATCAATAGCACTCACCTTAATCCTGCCCTGGTTAGGGATATTTGCATTATCTAATATTGTACTTTATTATCTTGTTACTTTAAAAAAAAATTGTGTGCCAAAATGTGATAGTGTGCTTTCTGAATGGAGTATTGAAAAACTTCAAGAAGAATACCCCTTGAGTCTGGGGGTGCAAGATGACTCAACAATAGTCCACACGGTAACAGACCATGGAACGGAAACAGCAATGTGTGTGTGTGTATGTATATATACATACACACATTATCAACAAAATAATAATGGAGAATTCAAAACAGTTTGTAGGTTTGTGCTAATGACGTAACTTTAGCTACTAATTGACTATTAATGCCGGTGGGTGAGTGTGTACACGAGTGCTGTTTGTTTATTCGCTTACTTCAAGGTGACAAGTTGCCGATCTTCAGAGTTAACAGTAACTTGTATGTTGGTTGACCAGCATATAAAATGGTGGTGTGCCAGCTGCAGTAGGCAATCAAAACTTAACACTGAGATCCGACAGGATCTGAAGACCTTATGAGGAAATTGTTGCATTTCTTCATAGATTACGCACATGCTGTGCAGTCAGAGGGTAAACCCAGTAGCAGCAGCAATGTTTTCTCTGCCTATGTCGCTGTATCAGGAGGATTCTTAACACAAGGAGGTCTGAAAAAGCAAACTGATCCATATTTTGCAAATCCAATGAAGGATGAACCTCAGACCCCACAGGTTAAAAACACTCTGGACTGCCTGATAACTGCCCCTCAAAGGTAAACACATACACTACAATCTGGGATGCAGGTTGGTGTTTACCAAAGGCGAACAAATGTGAATGCAATGTCATTCATTTGTTAGGTAGAATGCCTAGTGGGGGCTAGGTGGTCTCGTGGCCTTGGAACCCCTGCAGATTTTGTTTTTTTTCTCTCCAACCCTCTGAATTTTTTGTTTTCTTTTTCCTATCCTCCTTACTTTATTCTTTGTTAATTAGCATTGCCTATTTTTTTTTATATATTTTTTTTATTTTCTTTCTTCATCATGTAAAACACTTGGAGCTACATCATTTGTATGAAAACATGCTATAGAAATAAATGTTGTTGTTGTTGCCATATTGAAGTCACTTAAGCGCTGCTACAAAATGCAACTTAATCCCCTAAGTCACTCAGAGTGCATTCATTAAATCAAAATTTAAGTGCCCATGTGTATATGGCCTAAAATCACATGGACCACTCTGTGGAACATGGACATGAACGGGATGGGTTTAACCATCAGAGCCACATGTGATCTGCTGCCCTTACCAATAAACCTCCATCTTTGGTGTGGATATCACCAGTGTGTGACCCTGGCAATCTTTAAACACATCCTGGTGGGTTATAAGAACAGCTTAAAGCAAGGAAGATGCACCTGGCATTGTAACCAAGTACCAAGGTGTTTGGCCTCAACACCAGAAGACAAGAGAGTGTCAAACAATGCCATCCCCCTAAATGCCCAGACTACCTTCCTGCAACTAACATCCTTCATCTGGGAAGGGAAGAAACAGAGGACTGAACCCTCACCTCCTCATTCATGCCTGCTGAATACAGCCAGGGATAGGGAAATGTGTTGACCTTAAACAGAGACTCACCTTCCCATCCTAAATCGCTTTCATTAATCTGCACCCAGATTTGGTCCTCTGATCTAACTCCTGCCATTGTTTCTTCATCTTTGAACTGACATTCCCTTGGAAAAATGCCATCGATGAGGAATATGAAAGAAAAAAAGCTGCAGTATGCTAAACTCATAACTGAGGCAGAGGAATGAGGCTGGAATATGAGTGTACACCCAATGGAGGTGGGCTGCAGGGGCTTTGTAGCCAGTTCCACTATAAGGCTGCTGAAAGAAATGGGCATCAGAGGGCAGGCCCACTGGAAGGCAAATACAGAACTTGCCACCATCACCGAAAAGAAGCAGTTACTGGCTGTGGCTGAAGTGGAAAGAGAGTGGGCTGCCAACTGACCACTTAGTAGCCATGCAGACACAAACCAAGGTCTGATCAGCCTGTGGTGGGCCTGCTTGAGCTGAGGGTGTCTTATACTAAAAGGCCGAAACACCCTATTAGGCCAGAGTACACAACTGATAATGTGTCGTACTGGTGGAGACAACACTAAGTGGTCATCATCAATGTCATCCCAACAAAGAAGACATCTCCAACTCCCCTCAAGGCAAGTACTGTGCTGAATCATCTGGGACTGTAAGACCAAGTCCTATTAAACAAACTGACTCTTTAAATGTCATCACATTATGTTCATAATTTCAGTTTTGTTTTTACTTTGTCTTATATGCAATTCAAATAGCTTTTTATTGTCAATTCACTATAGGTACAGAACATGCAGAAGAATCGAAATACTGTTTCTCTGTCATCTTCATAGTACAATAAAATCTCTTATATATATTTCTCTTCTGGTTCATCCTGCTTCCACTTCAAAACCAATCCCACCCACAAGCAGCCGATACGGCATTTCTCGATTCCTATTCATCCTCTTCCAAACCCTTCCCCACTCTGCCTATGGCCTCCAATACACCTTTCTATCTTAGTTATACTGTGACGGTTGTTTCCTAAGCCTTTGTTATAAAATGAACGACAGTATCTTCTCTGTCGAAGGGTTTTTGTACAACGTCATCTCTATTCCGGGATCCGGCAACTGCCTGTTCGTATCAGTTGATTATTTCTTGACACAAACGGTTGACGAAGGCAATGCCTCGTTTTCCATTCCTATTCTTACACTGCCGTATGCTATGGTGGGCGTCGGCTATCTAGTATAAAATATTTTGTTTGTGTAAACTAAGGGAGTAGAGCTCCTTAACACAGCAGTTGAGGGACAGCCTTCAGCTCTGTGTAAGACTACTGTAGAGTTGCCACAGCACATCTGATGAGACGTTAGCTTAGGGGCTGATGTTGTTTGTCTCCCATCTTTGGATTCTCTTTGTGTCTTGGTCATTTGTAAGTTCTGTTTTTGATTCTTTGAATACTTGGTGTTAGATTGAGTAATGTCCTCTATAAAGGTGTGCATTGTGTCCACTACTATTCTTAACTTTCATGAATAGAAGATTTAAGTGCAGACTCATCAGTCTGATATTTCCAGTGCACTTTGTAGTTAAGTGTGTTGGTCGCGTGGTAAGAATTGACACCTTTAAATATGAGATCCTTGTCTTCTCGGAAAATAGTTGCTTGCTTTCTTCAGGTTAGAGGGAGACAGCTGCCCAGAAATGGAGGAGTTCAAAGTAATTCAGTATGTGGTTCATGACCGAGAATGCAGACAATCGTAAATTTAACCAACACATTAGTGCATGTTGAGAATGCTGTACCACACTACAGTATGTGGATTAAAGCAGAAACTAAGTTCTTGGGCAAAGCTTTCAGTTTACTGAATGCTGTTCATTCCTTTTCTCATCTTGATTGTATCCAAATACTAATTAGTATTGATCAGTACAGATATGGATGTAAACAACTTGTAAATGATTTAGATAGGAATATACTGTAAGTAACAAGCTGGTTAAGTTTGCAGATGATACCAAGTTAGGTGGATTAGCAAATAATTTGGAATCCGTTCTATCATTAAATAAGGTCTTGGATAGCATACATGGTTGAGCAGATTTGTGGCAGATGAAATATAATGTCAGTAAATGTAAAGTATTACACATAGGTAGTAAAAATGTTAGGTTTGAATACACAATGGGCGGTCGGAAAATAGAGAGTTCACCTTATGAGAAGGATTTAGGAGTCATAATGGACTATAAACTCTCGACTTCCAGACAGTGTTCAGAAGCCATTGAGAAGGCAAACAGAATGTCAGGTTATATAGCATAATCTGTGAAGTACAAGTCACAGGAGGTTCTGCTCAAGCTTTATAACACACTGGTGAGGCCTCATCTGGAGTCCAGTGTGCAGTTTTGGTCTCCAGGCTACCAAAAGGACATAGCAGCGCTAGAAAAGGTCCAGAGAAGAGCGACTAGACTGACACCAGGGCTACAGCGGTTGAATTATGAGGAAAGATTAAAGGAGCTGAGATTAAGAGGAGACCTGAGTGAAGTGTTTAACATTGTGAAGGGAATTAGTCCAGTGGATCGAGACTGTTATTTTAAAATGAGTTCATCAAGAACACGGGGACACAGTTGGTAACTTGTTAAGGGTAAATTTCGCACAAACATTAGGAAGTTTTTCTTTACACAAAGAACGATAGACACTTGGAATAAGAGACCAAGTAGTGTGGTAGACAGTAAGACTTTAGGGACTTTCAAAACTCGACTTGATGTTTTTTTGGAAGAACTAAGTGGATAAGCTTTGTTGGGCTGAATGGCCTGTTCTCATCTAGAGTGTTCTAATGAATGCTAAAAGGGAACATGTGCTTCATTGCCATGTTCACTTGTCTCCTCATTTAGAAACACTTCTTACAGAAGAGCTGACAAGTAAATGTATCACTGTTATCCCCATTTAAATACAATTTAAAGGAGCAACGCCTGCAGAAAAGGATGAAGTAAAAAGAAAAATGTAAACCTTTTAGGCTTTGCTAAAAACAGGAATATTTCAGAATTTCTTAGAATAACAGAATAAAAAAGAACAGCTTTTTTAACAATGAGATCAACTGGAAGTACGAATGAGATACATTTGTTTCAGTTAAAACATGCAGCCTTGTAACCATTGCTCTAAACCAGGGATGTCAAACTCAAGGCCCACAGGCCTGAATCAATGAACCTTTTTACCACAGCCCTACATGATTCTGTGTCTTTCCTGTTGACTGGATTGTTGTATGTGGATAGAAAACATCTGCATTTCCACTCATATTAAGTATGTGATCACTATGCATTTCTGACCAGCCTTGAATGTGGTGTATATGATCCATCACCAGCACGTTCACACATCTTTTAATGTAGTCAAGTGCCATCAGTGCTAATCATAAGTGCTATCTTACAGACAGACCTCAGTATGTGCGTCTCAGGAACTGCAGGTCTGACATTGTGGTCAGCAACACAGGAGCACCGCAGGGGACTGTACTTTCTCCGGTCCTGTTCAGCCTATAGACATCGGACTTCTAATACAACTCAGAGTCCTGCCACGTGTAAAAGTTCGCTGACGACACTGCTATCGTGGGCTTCATCAGGAGTGGGCAGGAGGAGGAGTACAGGAACCTAATCAAGGACTTTGTTAAATGGTGCGACTCAAACCATCTACACCTGAACACCAGCAAAACCAAGGAGCTGGTGGTGGATTTTAGGAGGCCCAGGCCCCTCATGGACCCCGTGATCATCAGAGGTGACTGTGTGCAGAGGGTGCAGACCTATAAATACCTGGGAGTACAGCTGGATGATAAACTGGACTGGACTGCCAATGCTGATGCTCTGTGTAAGAAAGGTCAGAGCCGACTATACCACCTTAGAAGGCTGGCATCCTTCAACATCTGCAATAAGACGCTGCAGATGTTCTACCAGACGGTTGTGGCGAGCGCCCTCTTCTACGCGGTGGTGTGCTGGGGAGGCAGCATAAAGAAGAGGGACACCTCACGCCTGGACAAACTGGTGAGGAAGGCAGGCTCTATTGTATGCACGGAGCTGGACAGTCTGACATCAGTGGCAGAGCGACGGGTGCTGAGCAGGCTCCTGTCAATCATGGAGAATCCACTGCATCCACTGAACAGGATCATCTCCAGACAGAGGAGCAGCTTGAGCGACAGACTGCTGTCACCGTCCTGCTCCACTGACAGACTGAGGAGATCGTTCCTCCTCCACACTTTGTGACTCTTCAATTCCACTCGGGTGGGTAAACGTTAACATTATACAAAGTTATTGTCTGTCTGTTATACCTTCATTGTTATCACTCTTTAATTTAATATTGTTTTTTATCAGTATGCTGCTGCTGGAGTATGTGAATTTCCCCTTGGGATTAAAAAAAGTATCAATCGATTGATCTATCGATCCATCGGGGGGTAAACGTTAACATTATACAAAGTTATTTTCTGTTTTACCTGCAGTTTGTGCCACCTGATGTACTTTGCTTTAACTATAAATTCCCACCTGTATCTGGACCAATGCTCTCACTTGACTTTATGCACTGACATCATTTTTTTTTTTTCAATCAGTGCTGATTTCAGCAACATGGCTGCTGGTAGCTTTTACAAACTGCTGCCTTGTCTAAGAAAAGAAAAGCTGATAAAGAGGAAAGGCAGTCTCAAGAGAGACACAAGGCAGGAAAACGATTGTGAGAAGCAGAGAGTGTGTTGTTTGGAAAAGAAAATGTGGCTATAGTTGCTTGTTGAACACTCAGGCCCAAATTGGGAACATAATGTGTTATTTTTGGCTGCCCGTAAAAGTGAGTTTGATACCCTTGCTCTAGACCAGGGGTGTTGAACTCCAGGCCCGAAGGGCCGCAGTGGCTGCAGGTTTTCCTAATCAGTGATCAGTTTTCACTGCTGATTAACTCTTTTTCCCTTCATTTTAGTAGATCCTGTTTTTAAGGATTCAGTGCTCTGAATTGAATTCTTTTCTTCATTAAATGAAAGCCAAACAGAAATGAGACATGGAACAAGCCAACAGATAACAAGCTAAATTGGGGCTTCAAACTCCAACCAATTTCACTCCAATCACTTTCTTAATGAGAAGCCGAATGTTGCTGTTAATTAAGCCTGTTATTTAATCCCACAGTTTGTTGCTGCTCTCATTCTGCCACAGCAGACATTTCCCAAACTGTTGATTTTTATTGTTTTTTTTTCTAAGAACACCGTCAAGATGTTTTGGTGAGCTGAGAGATCAACCTTACTGAGACCTCCACCTTTCTTTGTCTTCATATATTGTGTGATGGGTGCAGGTGAGCTGGTCATGTGGCGGCTCGTTTTGGGTCTCATTATTGTTTGGCTGCTAATTAAGGAAAAAGAGACAACTGCGGTAAGTTAATTAAAACTAAGACAAAAGACGTTAATTAGCAGCACAAACTGGACACTGATTAGGAAGATGGTTAGAATGAAAACCTGCAGCCACTACAGCCCTCCAGGACTGGAGTTCAACATTCGTGCTCTAGACCAGGGGTGTCGAACTCCAGGCCTGGAGGGCCGCAGTGGCTGCATGTTTTCATTCTAACCATCTTCCTAATCAGTGTCCAGTTTTCACTGCTAATTAACTCCTTTTCCCTTCATTTTCATAGCCCTGTTTTTAAGGATTCAGTCCTCTGAATTGATTCCTTTCTTCATTAAATGACAGCCAAACAGAAATGATACATGAAATGAGCCAACAGTTGAGCAGCTAAACTGGGATTTCAAACTCAACCAATTTTGCAATCCAACCAGTCTCTTAATGAGAAGCCAATTTTCAGTGTTAATTAAACTCGTTATTTAATTCCACAGCTTGTTGCTGCTCTCATTCTGCCACAGCAGTAATTTCCAAAACTATTGAAGGTTTGGTGACCTGAGGGATCAAACGTAATGAGACCTTCACCTTTCTTTATTTTCAGATATTGTGAGATGAGCACAGGTGAGTTGGTCACGTGGCGGCTCATTTTGCATCTCATTTTTATTTGGATGCTTTTTAAGGAAAAAGAGACAACTAACTAAGAGGCCTGAGTCAAGTTAATTCAAATTAAGGCAAAAAGAAGTTTATTGGCAGCTAAAACGGGTCACTAATGAAGAAGATAGTTAGAATGAAAACCTGCAGTTACTGCGGCCCTTCAGGACTGGAGTTTGAGATCCGTGCTCTAGACTTTCCTGGGAATTGTCTAAGCGCTGAAGACCATTGCCAGGGATAGGGTGATTGTGCCTTTTTATGTTGCTTGTATTATCACCCATCCCGTCCCTCGAGGTGCGTATAAAGTGAAGAAGTAGTTTTTGTCTTACGTGGTTTGAGCTTGGGACAGCATTTCTACTGATTTAAGTATTGCCTACACCAGAACACACGTTTTATGTTACTTTGAATCTAATCATAACTGTTAAGTTGTATTGCACTAGACCTCAACATGCTGCAGTTTAGTGTTAGTGTCTCTTAAAGAATTCATTTTACAGTCCTGACTATTTTATAATGTGAAATTGGAAGCTATTTTATGATAACCTCCTATTTTAAGTAGAACAGAAATTCCAATATTAATCAAGTATTTAACATTATTACTAGCTGCTATATATTGTTGAAGAGAATGTGTATATATAGTAAGGTGAAAAGCCAAGTGTCAATTTTCATTTTGTATATACAAACATTAAAAGAAAAAATAAACTACAATTATACTTTGTATACAATGAACAAGGATTATAAATATTGGCATCAATAATTTTATCAAATTTAATTTGCTGATAAGAAAAATAAATACAAGGTTTTGCTAGATAGCAGTTCACATCGTACCAAAATGTCAGCTAGCCTTGCAGTTCTTTCCGGCTCCTGAATAAATGCTTATTGCTGTCCTAAAAAAAGCTGTCACCATAGAGACAAAAGAGAGTTGCCAAGTCTCTGGCACAGCCACACCGAGACCAAATTTAAAGGGCTACAAGATATTTTTCAGCTTAAAAATGGGGAAAATATTTTTTTGCTTTTATGACTTCTTTTTGGCTATTTCATGGCGTTTATGAGTTGCTTTAAGAAAAATCTAACAGGAGAACTCTTTAAACAAAATGAAAGGCTGATGAATTGAACTGATTCATGATGTATTTGAGCAGAAAAAGCATCAGCAGACTTTTAATATCCGACCTGTATATACAGTGCATCTGGAAAGTATTCACAGCGCATCACTTTTTCCACATTTTGTTATGTTACAGCCTTATTCCAAAATGGATTAAATTCATTTTTTTCCTCAGAATTCTACACACAACACCCCATAATGACAACGTGAAAAGTTTACTTGAGGTTTTGCAAATTTATTAAAAAATAAAAAAACTGAGAAATCACAAGTACATAAGTATTCACAGCCTTTGCTCAATACTTTGTCGATGCACCTTTGACAGCAATTACAGCCTCAAGTCTTTTTGAATATGATGCCACAAGCTTGGCACACCTATCCTTGGCAAGTTTCGCCCGTTCCTCTTTGCAGCACCTCTCAAGCTCCATCAGGTTGGATGGGAAGTGTCGGTGCACAGCCATTTTAAGATCTCTCCAGAGATGTTCAATCGGATTCAAGTCTGGGCTCTGGCTGGGCCACTCAAGGACATTCACAGAGTTGTCCTGAAGCCACTCCTTTGATATCTTGGCTGTGTGCTTAGGGTTGTTGTCCTGCTGAAAGAACCGTCGCCCCAGTCTGATGTCAAGAGCTCTGGAGCAGGTTTTCATCCAGGATGTCTCTGTACATTGCTGTAGTCATCTTTCCCTTTATCCTGACTAGTCTCCCAGTTCCTGCCGCTGAAAAACATCCCCCAGCATGATGCTGCCACCACCATGCTTCACTGTAGAGATGGTATTGGCCTGGTGGTGAGCGGTGCCTGGTTTCCTCTAAACGTGACGCCTGGCATTCACACCAAAGAGTTCAATCTTTGTCTCATCAGACCAGAGAATTTTGTTTCTCATGGTCTGAGAGTCCTTCAGGTGCCTTTTGGTAAACTCCAGGCGGGCTGCCATGTGCCTTCTACTAAGGAGTGGCTTCTGTCTGGCCACTCTACCATACAGGCCTGATTGGTGGATTGCTGCAGAGATAGTTGTCCTTCTGGAAGGTTCTTCTCTCTCCACAGAGGACCTATGGAGCTCTGACAGAGTGACCGTCGGGTTCCTGGTCACCTCCCTGACTAAGGCCCTTCTCTCCTGATCGCTCAGTTTAGATGGCCGGCCAGCTCTAGGAAGAGTCCTGGTGGTTTCGAAATTCTTCCACTTACGGATGATGGAGGCCACTGTGCTCATTGGAACCTTCGAACCAGCAAAAATTTTTCTGTAACCTTCCCCAGATTTGTGCCTCGAGACAATCCTGTCTCGGAGGTCTACAGACAATTCCTTTGACTTCATGCTTGGTTTGTGCTCTGACATGATATGTCAACTGTGGGACCTTCTATAGACAGGTGTGTGCCTTTCCAAATCGGGTCCAATCAACTGAATTTACCGCAGGTGGACTCCAATTAAACATCTCAAGGATGATCAGGGGAAACAGGATGCACCTGAGCTCAATTTGGAGCTTCATGGCAAAGGCTGTGAATACTTATGTACATGTGCTTTCTCAGTTTTTTTATTTTTAATAAATTTGCCAAAATCTCAAGTAAACCTTTTTCACGTTGTCATTATGGGGTGTTGTGTGTAGAATTCTATCCATTTTGGAATAAGGCTGTAACATAACAAAATGTGGAAAAAGTGATGCGCTGTGAATACTTTCCAGATGCACTGTATATTATAGACAGTGCAGTTCATTTGGTTTACAGTTAGGTCCATAAATATTTGGACAGAGACAACTTTTTTCTCATTTTGGTTCTGTACTTTACCACAATGAATTTTAAATGAAACAACTCAGATGCAGTTGAAGTGCAGACTTTCAGCTTTAATTCAGTGGGTTGAACAAAACAATTACATAAAAATGTGAGGCAACTAAAGCAATTTTTTAACACAATCCCTTCATTTCAGGGGCTCAAAAGTAATTGGACAATTGACTCAAAGGCTATTTCATGGGCAGGTGTGTTCAAGTCCGTCGTTATGTCTTATCAATTAAACAGATAAAAGGCCTGCAGTTGATGTGAGGTGTGGTGCTTGCATGTGGAAGATTTTGCTGTGAACAGACAACATGCGGTCAAAGGAGCTCTCCATGCAGGTGAAAGAAGCCATCCTTAAGCTGCGAAAAACAGAAAAAACCCATCTGAGAAATTGCTACAATATTACGAGTGGCAAAATCTACAGTACGGTACATCCTGAGAAAGAAAGCACTGGTGAACTGAGCAGCACAAAAAGACCTGGACGTCCACGGAAGACAACAGTGGTGGATGATTGCAGAGTCATTTCCATGGTGAAGAGAAACCCCTTCACAACAGCCAACCAAGTGAACAACACTCTCCAGGGCTTGGTCGGCGTATCGATATCCAAGTCTACCATAAAGAGAAGACTGCATGAAAGTAAATACAGAGGGTGCACTGCAAGGTGCAAGCCACTCATAAGCCTCAAGAATAGAAAGGCTAGATTGGACTTTGCTAAAGAACATCTAAAAAAGCCAGCACAGTTCTGGAAAAACATTCTTTGGACAGAAGAAACCAAGATCAACCTCTACCAGAATGATGGCAAGAAAAAAGTATGGAGAAGGTGTGGAACAGCTCATCATCCAAAGCACACCACATCATCTGTAAAACACGGTAGAGGGAGGCAGTGTGATGGCTTGTGTGCATGGCTGCCAGTGGCACTGGGACACTAGTGTTTATTGATGATGTGACACAGGACAGAAGCAGCCGAATGAATTCTGAGGTGTTCAGAGACATCCTGTCTGCTCAAATCCAGCTAAATGACGTCAAATTGATTGGGCGGCGTTTCATGATACAGATGGACAATGACCCAAAACATACAGCCAAAGCAACCCAGGAGTTTATTAAAGCAAAGAAGTGGAAAATTCTTGAATGGCCAAGTCAGTCACCTGATCTTAACCCAATTGAGCAGGCATTTCACTTGTTGAAGACTAAACTTCAGACAGAAAGGCCCACAAACAAACAGCAACTGAAAGCCGCTGCAGTAAAGGCCTGGCAGAGCATTAAAAAGGAGGAAACCCAGCATCTGGTGATGTCCAGGAGTTCAAGACTTCAGGCTGGCATTGCCAGCAAAGAGTTTTCAACCAAGTATTAGAAATGAACATTTTATTTCCAGTTATTTAATTTGTCCAATTACTTTTGAGCCCCTGAAATGAAGGGATTGTGTTAAAAAAAATAATTTAGTTGCCTCACATTTTTATGCAATCTTTTTGTTCACCCCATTGAATTAAAGTTAAAAGTCTGCACTTCAACTGCATCTGAGTTGTTTCATTTAAAATTCATTGTAATGTACAGAACCAAAATGAGAAAAATGTTGTCTCTGTCCAAATATTTATGGACCTAACTGTAGCTTTCTTGTTTTCATTGACTAGTGCACTGTTAAATGGGATTTAAAAACCATAAAATTCCAAAAATCAAACTAAACAAGTAAGGTCTCAGTAGTAGAGTGGCGGGCGATTGTTAAATTTGTTTGCTGCAGTAGTGAAGTAGCTTTATGGATCTGATAGGAGGCCTGATGTTTCCTTCAATGCCAAATGCAGTATTTAGGATCTACAGGACACTCTTGGAGAGGCCCGGGTGGTAGGTGCTACCCTCCCGGGCGCCCGCCCGGACCTCTCGCCACCAGGCACGGCCGGGACACGGTCACCCTAAGTCCAGCACTATCCTTTTCTTCATAAAGTAGGCGTCCAGGCAATTCTGAAGCCTAGCAAACAAAATCGGCCTTACACCAAAACTCAAGAAGCAGGCTCTTCTCCTTGCAAAGCAGAAAAAGGCCTCTTAATTCCAAATGAAAGAGAAAAAAACTGGTCCAAAAGAAAATAAACAATGATTCTTTTAATTTTAAAGTTTTATTAACAAAATACAAATATGAAAACAAAACAAATATGCTTGATTTAGGGCTTGTCCTTTTTTAGGGCCACCCTTTTGATTCAAGTCACTCTAAAATCAAAACAAATCCACTTTTATAAAAGTATAAGTACCGTACTTGTGTCCATCCAGCTGCTATGTCTCCAACAGATGGCACATCACAAACATTTTTAGCAGTAAAATGCATTGAATTTGTCATTCGAGTGGATGGCACATCACAGACATTAACGCTGCTTTTACAAATATCATACCAAATGGCATATAAGAGAGACATATGCATTCCATGCTGAGGTCCATGTTGTTTGTTTAGATTTCAATCCATCCAAAACTGGTTGCACCGCTGATCTTATCTACTGTATATTTAAACAAGTTAAACTTAAAAAATAATTGCAAAAAATCTCAATCAGATCAAAAGGCAGAAGTGGGAATCTAATGCAACAGAAGCCTACTTAGTCTGTTGGACTCTTAAATCACACTGGGGCTGTCTACCTTTACCATCAGGTGGTCCACACCTAGACATCCACATAAAGAACCCAATGCACATAACGTAAAGAATATACTCGTAACACAATAACATTATATACATAGGCAAAACAATATTCTTAATAACATAATCACAAAAGCAAAAAAATTAAGACATCCAGGCCTGGGATAGCACCCTGGACATTCCATCCATCCATCCATTATTCAACCCGCTATATCCTAACTACAGGGTCACGGGGGTCTGCTGGAGCCAATCCCAGACAACACGGGGTGCAAGGCAGGAAACAAACTCCGGGTAGGGCGCCAACCCACCACAGCCTGGATATTCCATAACACCTTTATGGTGATGTTCACAATACTGCCATTGAGGATCTCCAGTGCAAACAGTGCCTGCAGAGGGCATGCAGCATCCTCGGGGACACCTCTCACCCTAGCCATGGTCTCTTTACCCTTTTAACACTGGCGCAGGAATGGATTGTGCAGATTGTGTAAAGCACAAGGGCCTACGAGCTTGGGGGGCCCACTCGGGGCTGTATAGATTTTTGTTTTTTATTATTTTTAATAACTTCACTAAAACAGTGGTTTCACAGTCTCGATGCAGTAGCTTCAACATTCAGTGTCTTGACCTCGACGGTTGATGGCGAATTGTATGCTGCTGCCGATCTTCTCGTTGAACACTATAATACCGACATTTTACGGGCGTTTTGCGCTCACTTGTTGTCATTTCATGCGTGTTTTCAATCCACCCTGTCAACCAAGTCGACTGTTTTCGGAGTAGCTGAACTGTTGCTGATGGGTCACTGTACACTGTCGTCTGCTTCCATTGACGTTTGCACGGCTTACATGTTACTGCTGACTATACCAGTGACTGTTGTTTTGAGTGAACGATTGTCCTCCAAGTTAAAACTCATCAAAAATGGCCTGAGAAGCACCACGTAGCAAGACGGACTTAATGACTTAGCTGTACTCTCAATCGAAAACGAGCGTGCCAGACAACTTGACACTTACGGAACAGAAGTGAGTATTTTAAAGTACCCACTGTGGCAA
The DNA here is from genome assembly GCF_016835505.1 of Polypterus senegalus. Classification (NCBI taxonomy): domain Eukaryota; kingdom Metazoa; phylum Chordata; class Cladistia; order Polypteriformes; family Polypteridae; genus Polypterus; species Polypterus senegalus. The sequence continues at coordinate 83,789,262 of NC_053169.1, read as the reverse complement.
CCCCTAACGCGAGCAGCCGAAAGAAGACATGATATTAAAAGTAATATGATTTGTGACTTGTCAGTCAGTTCCATTTTTGCAAGTGTGAAGGACAGCCGGGTCCCATGCCCGGCAGGGACACCCCTGCTACTTATGTTCCGGGGGAGCCGCCATGGGCAGTCCAATACCTCCCCCGGGACGCTTGGTGGCAGCCTCCCTGGCCGACGGTGACTCCCCAACCGCCCGCAGGGCTCCATGGGAGATGGAGTCCTCCACAGCTTGGTTGGGGTCCAGCGTGGCCGCTAGGGGGAGCTGCCTGCTTCCCACAGCCCGGTTGGACGAGCTTTCAGCCCCGCCCGGAAGTTCAATTAGGACCAGGTGGTTAATCACCTGGAACGCTTCCGGGTGGGCTATAAAAGGGCCCAGCCACCACCACTCGGAGTGCCAGGGTTGGGAGGAGGAGGACTAAGCTTGCTGAGGAGTGGTGGAAGAGAAGGTGAAGGAGAATTGTGGTTTGTGTTTTGTTTGGTGCTTTGGGACTGTGTTTGGGCTGTGTGGCACGGGGAAGACGTGTCACACAGCTGAAGAAAAATAAAAACCTGTGTGTTTTGTACACGTTGCCTCTGCGTGGTCTGTGCTGGGTCGGGCGCTATATAGCACCTTTTACACAAGCTTTAACAGTTTAACAAATCTGTAATCTGTTTTATTGTGTACCTTAGTATGGCTTACTGTGCATTAGTGTCATTACTGGGAGGATTTGTGAGCATCGCCACTTCATGATGTCCATTTTCTCAGAACTTATGTAAAACGGGTCGATTGTGTAGTAGTATCCTGTCAGCCGGTGTTGGCGCTTTAATTTGTTACAAATTAAAATTGCTTCATTTTATAGCATAGAACAGTTTCTGCTTTCAATCTTATGTTACATTGTAATCCTCTTCTTTCACAAAGTTGTCTTGGAAAAGTAAGCGGGTCCACATCTTACATATATTTATCTGCTACTACTACACACCCACACCTCCCACATCACATTCTCACAGTTTATTTATTTTTCATTACAATGGCTATAATAAAGCAATTTATTTCATTTAGAGAGCCGGTTTGTTTGGCACCAGCGTGACACCACTGCCCAGCTGTTGTCTGGGATTGAGTTGCGAATAAATTACTAAGAGTTATGGTGAACAGGAGGGGCGCTGCACAGGGGCCTTCAGCGAGCTGGCTACGTCACTGCCTTTTACCTTTTGGGAGGCGGTACAGGAGCCATGCGCCAGCTGTCACTCTGCTGAACTCAAAATCCAAGCCCATCTCAATTGTAAAATCCCACTCTGTAATCGTGTTTAAACTGTAGTCTTGGAGTAGTAGTACTACTTCAGGACAATCGTGGCTCTGCTGTGCTTGTGCCTGTACAACTGTCTTGACATTCCTGTCTCTGTTATTTAAGCTGTCTTTATACTTTACTCTGCTTGTTCTATTCATACTATACTTACTTTATATACTGTTCCTATTGTATTTAACTCTCATTTATTATTCTCTTAGCTTACTCTTGTCTTACTCAATCCCCTACTGCAATATATATTTTTATTTATCTGCTTACTTGGAATTAACTTCTGTTGGTACTTCTGGTTAGATGCAAAACTGCATTTCTTTGTCATGGCATTTGCACTGTGTTCAATGACAATAATGCTGAACCCAACTTTACCTACTGTAAAAGTGCTGCCGATCTCCACGATACTGGGGTGCTTTGCAACATCCTGGAGTTTTATACACTCTGTTGATAAGGTGGGTTTTTGCAGGACAAACCCTGCAGGTGTCACCTTATGATCATGTAGTGATGCAGGTGAGAGCCTTTAGAAAGGGCTTCATTGACTGTTCTCTCCTGATGTGCTCTGAATTTTTTTAATCAGGAGATTTCCACAAAGAATTCTTTTCTTTTTTTGCACTTACACTTTAATAATAATAATACTGTAATGCTTTTTCACTACTCCAAGTGCTTTTCATAGAGTGTGGGGAGCCACTTCAACCACCACCAATGTTCAGCATCCACCTGGATGATGTGACAGAAGCCATTCTTGTCAGTCATCACTAAAAGTAAAAACAAACTAATAATGATAACATAAAATAAATGTCAACCTCCCGCTCCATTCTTCCCTTACTCGTGAACAAGACCCCGAGATACTTGAACTCCTCCACTTGAGGCAGTAATGTGTTCCCAACCCCGAGAGAGCATTCCACCCTTTTCCGGCTGAGAACCATGGCCTCGGATTTAGAGGTGCTGACTCTTATCCCCACTGCTTCACGCTCGGCTGCGAACCGCTCCAGTGAGAGCTGGAGGTCATTGTCCAATGAAGCCAACAGAACCACGTCATCCGCAAATAGCAGAGACGAGATTCTCAGGTCACCGAACCAGACCCCCTCCACTCCTTGGCTGTGCCTAGATATTCTGTCCATATAACTTATGAACAGAATCGGTGACAAAGGGCAGCCCTGGCAGAGTCCAGCCTCAACAGGAAACGAGTCCAACTCATTACCGGCAATGTGGACCAAGCTCCTGCACCTCCTGTACAGGGACTGAATGGCTCGTAACAATGAGCCTTGTACCCCGTACTCTTGGAGCACACCCCACAGGATGCTTCGAGGGACACAGTCGAATGCCTTCTCCAAATCCACAAAGCACGTGTGGACTGTTTGGGCAAACTCCCATGCCCCCTCCAGAATCCTGGCCAGGGTGTAGAGCTGGTCCAGTGTTGCACGGCCGGGACGGGATCCGCATTGTTCCTCTTGAATTCGAGATTTGACCATCGACCGAACACTCTTCTCCAGCACACCTGAATAGACCTTACCGGGGAGGCTGAGGAGTTTATTATAAACCCTGACTTTCCACAATCTGGCTAATATCTTTAATGAATGTGTGTAACATATTTAGTCTTGCTGATTGGACGTAAAACGGCAGTGAAGAGGCACAAGGTCAGGCAGACAGTAGCGTGTAGCCCTGAAGGGGGCGCATGTGAGCCCTCATTGCTGCTGTTCTTCTACTCAGAGGATCAGGGCGCCAATAAGTTAGCGATATCAGAAAGTCAAGTGCACTGCAGCACTCCGTTGATTTTTATTTTTTGTTCCGACTGACTGCCAAAATGGAAGATTAAAATTTTTAAAACTAAAGGAAAATAAGGAGGACTTTTTACAAGAAAGTGATGGAGATTTTCGTGGAGAAGTATAGGTGCTGTGGAAAATGCTCGGACCTGACACACACAGGCAGACACAGAAGATCATAAAACATACAGGTTTTATTTGTGCAACTCACAATAACACCAACGATACGTGCACCAACCACCAACTCAGTCCTTTAGACTCCTCTTCTTCTCTATCGTCTCTAACTTCTCCCAGGCAAGCTCTCGTCAATAGGAGTGAGGCGGCCCCTTTTATAGCACCCCGGATGCTTCCTGATAGTTTGCTGACGACACTTCCTGGTGTGGCAAAAGTGCCGTATGAGCACCCGGAAGCACTCCAGGTGATCCTGGACTTCACTCCGTCAGCACTTCCAGTTGTGGTGGAAATGCTGCATTCCAGGACTCGCTAATCTTCTGGGCACCCCCTGGTGGTGGCCACGGGCCCCAACAGGGATGAGCTTCCCAGGTCTCATTCCATGTCCCCCTTGCTAACCAGGGCAGCTGCCCTCTCGTGGTCCTGAGGTGGCATTGTCCCTCTATTGGTCGGGACCCCAGCCGTCTGCCGCAGCACATGAACTTCACTTACAAATATCGATAAAACCGTTAATGTTATTAAAATTGATTAACGCATCAGAATTAAAGACATTTTAAAACAACAAAATATTTCAATTAAGGTCAAATTGAAATCGGAATATTTTTTCTGTACACCACTCAATTCTTTCAATTGTAGTGTGAATTGTGGAATTGCAACGGCAAATTTAGAACAAATGGAGGCTGCAGAGCAAATGGGCTCTCTCCGCTCTCTCTCACCGATATAAATGTAACTTTATACCCAAATATGTGCCTTACCTATCAGTGTGTAAAGAATGCTAATGAGATATAAAACATAACCAGTAGTCAATGTGCATGCTGGCTGCCAGTTGAATAGTGAATAAGCGACTCTTTGGGGTTCATATGTTTGTAAATCTGAGTCAGTGCCTCACCAGCCATGAACCTCCCCACATGTCACTGATTCTTGCACAATGGCTTAGCTGGAGTTCGTGCCACTTGGGGTGGGGCGGTGCTTCGATTTGCCGCCCTATAACATATCTGAATATGTTAACCTATTTAAATAGAAAATTAAAATGACACACACATTTTGCATGGATTTATTAATTTATAAAGAAACAGCAATAATTTTTCACATATAATTATTTATAAACATCAACTAGAGAAGAATATCATATAGACGCACTGATAAGCCGTGTTCTAATGATTAGTTTAATATAATTACTGTTTATTAATTATATAATAATTAATGCGAAAACCAGAAGCAGTGTCGTGTACAAGTGATAGGTGGGGATGTTTTCTGCGGAGAGCAAGAACACATTCAGATTGATAACGAAACTAAATTAAATTGTAAAGTAGTTGTTTTTCTTCCTAGACATTATTATCAGTGTAATGTTAAAGTTTATTTTTGTTATTGCCTCGTAAATTTCAACTGCTGTGTCTGATGCCATCAAAGAATTTTACTTTTTTCATTCAAGAGCGATATTTTTCCGAACCCTGCTGCTTACACATGAATTGTACTGAGCTTTTTGGCCAATAATGCTGCCCCTAAAAATATGCTGCCCGGTGCAGACTGCCCCCTCTGCCCGTCCCTAGCTACGCCACTGTTCTTGTACCAGTAGCCTCGCCACACATTAGCTGTTAGGTGGTTAAGGACAGGGAGAGAGAAACAGTTAGAGATGGAGGATGATTAGGTGGAGGGCAATTTAGCCAGGGTATTGGAATACACACTACTCTTTTCAAAGGATGCCCAGGGATCTTTAATGAGCACAGAGAGTCAGAAACTCGATTTTTAGTCTCATCTGTAAGACGGTGTCAGGTTTACAACACAGTACATTGGGATCCACACACAGACCACACGATAAGTGCCCCATTTTGGCCTCTCCAGCAGTACATGACACTACTTCTATTAATTTCCATACAGAGTAATAAACCGTGCCATGTTGGTGTTATTTATCTTGTTGTAAATTAAACTTATTATGGACTGCAAAGCCCAGTTTGAGTTGTAGCATGTTAGTGAAAGCTCCTTGCTCTTTTGAGAAACGTTTGTTTCTTACTATTGTTCAATAAGTTTCTTTAAACCTTGGGAATCTGCAACACTGCCAATATGTCCTGCAATCAAGCATTTTGGGAATCAAGTGTTTTTGTGGCATGCAGTGACACCATGGTTACACTGGTGTCACGGCTAGATTTAAATTAATTGTGAAAGTAAACTATATCATGTAACTTACAGGGGAATTCTGAGAGCATTATTTACAGTAAAAGCCTTGACCTGCTCAATTTGTCCTTTTTTTTTGAGTTTAGCATTTAAAGTCATCTGTCTGCTAGCCTTTCTCATCTAAATAATTTCAGTCTTTGCCTCATCATCATTTCTGATTTGTTTTAAGCTCTGTGCCCAAGTGTTCTTCTAGATCTTTCCTAGTTTTGAAAATTGGATAGACCTGTATTTATATTTTTGATTGCTATATTCCTTAAAAGGAAATGAACAGTGATTAAATAAGATCACTTATTTATTTATTTATTTTCTGTTTATTTATTTATTTTTCTCTCATTTATTTTATTACCCTGAAGTTAAAATGAGTCGGCAGACCTGCTGCTCCATGAAACAAATTTAGCTTCTGAAGTCTCAGAGGAGGCAGTGACCCATTTGCTTCTGAAAAAAAAACCAGTCCAAGTGAATATAAAGGGAGATCTGTTACAGATTGTAGAGGCAAACAACCCAGTTTTGTGACTTTGGCAAAGAAAGGACTTGAAATCTCACAGGTTGTAGTGGACCCAAAAAAAAAACAAGCTAGATTCCAGATGCCATGGCTTCACATTTACCTCAGTGTTTAGGATAGGCTGGTAATCAGTAAGTAAGGCTTTGTTCCTGGTTTATGATGTCTCTCCTGCTTTGTCACTTGTCCAGTCTACAGCTTTGAAGTCAGACTAAGTATACATATAAAATTTTGAATCTGGTATCAAGTCAAAATGTATTTCTTTTTATTAAATGTACATGCTTTTCCCTGATTCTTGTATAACGAAATGTAGTGTCTCTTCTTCATCTCCTCTTATTTGGATTAGTGCAGTTTTCTTCTCAGTAGTCTTTCTATGCTAAATATTGACAGAATAATGCTGCCTCAACATACTGACTTGGTCTGTGTAAGAACCAGTCAGTCAGTCAGCCATTACCCAACCCGCTATGTCCTAACACAGGGTCACGGGGGTTTGCTGGAGCCAATCTAAAAATATCCAAATCTTATTATGTGATATTGATATATATATATGATTATTGGGCAGCAGTAGCTCAGTCGGTAGAGCGGGTGGTCCAGCAATCGGAGGGTCGCAGGTTCGATCCTGGCTCCCGGCATGAGAATGCAGCTGTTGTGTCCTTGGGCAAGACACTTAACCTACCTTGCCTGCTGGTGGTGGTCGGAAGGATTGGTGGCGCCAGTGTTCGGCAGCCTCACTTCTGTTAGTGTGCCCCAGGGCAGCTGTGGCTACATAGTAGCTTATCATCACCAGCGTATGAATGTGTGTGTGAATGGGTGAATGACTGTTGTGTTGTAAAGCGCCTAGGGGGGTTCTTGAACTCTAGTTAGGCGCTATATCAAATACAGGCCTTTTACCATTTTTTACCATATCATCTACTGTTAAATTCTGCTCCGTACTTCTAAAATTTTTATTTTTATGCTGTATTGAGGATTTGTTCAGTTCTGTGTATTGTATTGTATTGACCCCCTACTTTTGACACCCACTGCACGCCCAGCATACCTGGAAAGGGGTCTCTCTTTGAACTGCCTTTCCCAAGGTTTCATCCATTTTTCCCTACAAGGGTTTTTTTTGGAAGTTGTTCCTTGTCTTCTTAGAGAGTCAAGGCTGGGGGGCTGTCAAAAGGCAGGGCCTGTTAAAGCCCATTGCGGCACTTCCTGTGTGATTTTGGGCTATACAAAAATAAATTGTATTGTATTGTATTGTATAATCCCAGTAAGCATAGGGTGCAAGGCAGGAACAGCCATCCATCCAGTATCCAACCCGCTATATCCTAACTACAGGGTCACGGGGGTCTGCTGGAGCCAATCCCAGCCAACACAGGGCACAAGGCAGGAAACAAACCCCGGGCAGGGTGCCAGCCCACCGCAGGGCACACACACACACACCAAACAAACTCTATGGACAATTTAGGATCACCAGTGCACCTAACCTGCAGGTCTTTGGACTGTGGGAGGAAACCCACGCAGACACGGGGAGAATTTCAGATTTCCTGCTTTAAGGCGTTTAAATGTATTTTTCAATTAAAGATTTCAGTAGTCAAGCATAGTTTTACTTGAGCGGCTTAAATAGCCACAACTCTTTTCCCTGGTAGATTTCTGTATTTATTTATGTTTCTTAAGGCAGTTCTAGGATTTCTGAGCAACCTAAATACACATTTCTTCTTCAGTGTACAGTCCTGCCAGACTCCGAAAATTAAATCAGAATTGTTGTTGGGCAGAGGAAATCCTTTATGTGTCAAAATAGTTAAAAAAAAATTGTTTGACTGCAGTGTATTGTGTTTTTTAAAGACGTAGCTCTTGATTAGTATCAAGCAGGTAATTTCACAACCCATGTCTGTAGTTTCTTTTATCGTTTGTGTTGTTTAAATATCACAATGTGTCTGTGATTGATGAGATTGTTCTCTGCTTACCAAGAGAGTAAATCAAAGTGCAGATTGTGCTGCATTGACTGAGAGAGGAGACTGATTTTGTAATTTGCCTTTGATTTTTAACAATACTTGAATGAACATGTATTTTTAATATGACTTACTTGAGTTTGAATTATTGGTTCATTTGACAGCACTGTATGTAAACAGATATTATACTAGAGAAGTGATTTAGTGTTGAGTGCTGCACACTGGCAGAGTCCTGGGTATGAACTGCGATCCAGGTAGTGTTTGTGAGAATTAGGCACCTAAGTGGGTTTATCTCACAATATGCTGTTTTTCCTTTTGTAAGTTAATTTCTGATTTAAATTGTTCCTGTATACCGAGGTGTGGCAGAAAAGTAATGAGACCGGCATCACTGCAAGCGATCTGGCAACGCTGCGCTGTTGTCCTTGATAGAGCCCGTGTATCAGTACCCTCCCATAGCTCAGTGCTCAGGAGTTTCAACTCCTTCCGTTAACTACGTGATTTTTGTGACTGCTATTAGCGAAGTTGTGTTTTTGGTCGTGCGTCACGCAAAATGGAACCGCAGAATTTGGAGCAACGTTGTGCCATTAAACGGCAAGTGTGACGTTTGAAAAGTTCAAACAGGCCTATGGGGAACATTCTTTATTCCGAGCTCAAGTTTTTCGCTGGCACAAATCATTTTTGGAAGGCAGAAAACACGTTGAAGATGAACACCGTTCAGGGAGGACTTCAACTTCGAAAACCAATGAAAACATCGAACGTGTGAACACTCTTGTGAGATCAGACCGTCGTTTAACATTAAGAATGTTGAGTGAACAATTAAATTTGAACAGATTTACCGTTCATCAAATTTTGACTGAACATTTGCACATGCCAAAGGTCTGTGCCAAAATGGTGCCGAAAAACTGCCCTCTCCATAACAGAATTTTTGACCTCAAAAGGCATTCCTGTGGTTCCCCAGCCCCTTTATTCACCTGACCTCAGTCCGTGTGACTTTTTCCTTTTTCCTAAACTGAAAAATGTCCTCAAAGGACGTCATTTCGGGACTTTAGAAAACATCCAAAAGAGTGTAACGGACATGCTGAAGACCATACCGGTTGAAGACTTCCAGCGCTGCTACCAACAGTGGGAATAACGTCTCCATCGGTGTGTAGCTGCCCAAGGGAACTACTTTGAAGGGGATAACATTGATGTTTGAAAAAAATAAAAACTTTGGTAAATAAAAAATCAGTCTCATTACTTTTCTGCCACACCTCGTACATATGTAGAAGTGAGTCAGAAACCTTGCATTGAAGTTTTGTTCCTGAAGTGACATTATCTAGAATTTGATATTAAAGACATACCAGGTATGAACAAAAAATACGTTGAATGTTTTAAAAAATTAACGTTTATTGCAAGTAAAAGGTTTACAACTACTAGTCCGCCCCAAAATACTCTCCTCCACTTCGAATGCGCTTAACCCAACACTCCTGCCACTTTGAGAAGCAGTTCTGGAAGTTTTCTTTCGAGAGTGTCTTTAGTTGACCTGTCGTTACTGCATGGATGCCCTCAATGGATTGAAATGGTTTGCCTGTCATGGTCATTTTCAATTTAGGGAACAGCCAGATCCAGCGAATAAGGTGGATGCGGACACAGCGTAATGGTTTTATTCGACAGAAATTGTTGTACTAGAAGGGATGCGTGACAAGGAGTGTTATCATGATGAAGAATGAAGCTGTTTCAACATTTTCATCGCTTATTGATGTTGAAGGACGTCCTGATCTTTTCTCGTCTTCATCCGAGTCAGATTCATTACGGAATCGATCAAACCACTTGTAAACAGTCTTAATTGTTGGTGCAGTGTCACCATAAACCAATTTTAACATTTGATGGGTTTCCTGAGCTTTTTGCAATTTGAAACAAAATTTCATGTTAATGTGTTGCTCAATATCCATTATTAACAACAAAAAAGAGGCTACAATTTGCACGAGCTCACCAAAATTGGACAGTTGAAGACTGGAAAAATGTTGCCTGGTCTGATGAGTCTCGATTTCTGTTGAGACATTCAAATGGTAGAGTCAGAATTTGGCGTAAACAGAATGAGAACATGGATCCATCATGCCTTGTTACCACTGTGCAGGCTGGTGGTGGTGGTGTAATGGTGTGGGGGATGTTTAATTAACAATTAAGGCAGTTCTGAAACACCGTATTAGTATGGTGTTCCTAATAATCCTTTAGGTGAGTGTATAACAATGCTGTCAGATGTTCAACTAGGTAGCAATTATAGACTAACACGATCTACCTAAACTAATAGCACCCAAGTAATTGAACTTCTTCATATCAGTACTGAACATATTGTTTAAATACAGTCCACGATTGACAAAGTTTGTGAAACTCTAGGCTAATGATGTCTACAAAGGCTGGTTGAAATCAGGTGTTCCGGTCAATGAGAGGTTTGTACTTGGAGATAACCTGCACTGCAGAAAAGACTCTCAGAGTCTGGTTGCTGACAGAGTCTGCTTTTCTCAGCAAAGACCCCTTCATGTGACACTACTACCCAATCGAAAGAAATTTCAGAAGTTAGGAGAAGAATTCTAGAGATGCAAGAATGAAGGTATGGATGAAATTCAGTACTATTGCTATTCTTCCTAGGGGTGGGCTTCCTGCAAAAATTGTTGCAAAAGCACTGCATACTGAAGGAGGTGAAAAAGCACTGGCAGACATTTCTTGAACTTGTGCATTCTTCCGCTATAAGAAAAATACTGAAGACGAGTGGTGGGTTTTACTTTAGGCACTGCAAATATGCATCTATTACTCATTTACTATTATGTAACAAGGCCTTAACAAAGGCCATCATTGGGTCTTCATAACACTTACAAAATATCAGTAAAGTATTTATTCATCTCTGCAATGTGATGTACAAACAAATCTTCACTTCAGAGTGGTAATTTCTCTTGATATTACATATTTAATATAAGGCCAGTGAATCCTTCATATTAACAAGTCGTTTTACCATCCTGCCAATGTGTCACACTGTACAGAGATGAATAACCCATCTGTTGATGCTTTATAAGTGTTATGAAACCCAAAAGAAGCCGCTGTGAAGATCTTGTTGCATAAGAATAAATGAGAAATACAGGGTGAGTCAAAAGTATGTTAACACTAATGGTACTGCTATGCATATAATTATATACAGTTTTTGTGGACAGTTTGTGCCACATAACGTACATGTGTTGAACATAATGGTGAACAGGTTGAGACATCCCCGTAAAATCATCTTGCACATATAAAGTATGTTTTGTGAATAAATTGTTTCTGCCATTCAAATATTAACATAATTTTGACTCGCCCTGTAGATGCATTATTGCGGCATCTAAAGTGTTTTACCAAAAGGTGTTCATGGGAGGATACCACAGAGGAAACATGTTTTCCCCAAAAGTAATATTAATGCCTGCCTCAAGTTTTCAAAGAACCGTCTTGATGTGTTGCAATGCTTCTGACACAGTGGTAAACTGGAACTTCTTGGCTAAACCACATAGTGCTATGTTTGGAGCACAAAAAGCACTGTACACCAACACCAAAATCTCATCCCAATTGTGAAGCGGGATGGGAGGGGGCCCCATCATCCTGGGCCTGGTGAGCTTTGCTGTAATAGTAGAAACAAAGAATTTAAAATTGTATCAAAATATCTTACGGGAAAATGTCAGAGTAGCAGTCTGTTACATGAAACGTAATAGAAGCAGAGTGATGAAACAAGAGAATTAATCTGAAACACAGAAGTAAATCATTGGCATAAACAGAAGAAAAATGATGTTCTAGAAAGGCCGAGTTACAGTCTAGACTTCAGCTCAGCAGTGTCTTAAATTAGTTTGTATCCTACCTGGCAGATAGAAAATTCTTTGTTAGTTGTGGTAATTACACTTCAAAGACACATGATATTCTATATGGTGTTCCACAAGGCTCTATCCTGGGTCTGCTGCTCTTTTCGATCTACATGCTTCTGTTAGGTCAGATTATCTCGGGGCGTAACGTGAGCTACCATAGCTATGCTGATGACATGCAGCTGTATTTGTCAATAGCTCCTGCTGACCCCGACTCTGTTTCACTAACACAATGTCTTGTGTTTCTGAATGGATGAGTAGTAATTTTCTCAAGCTAAATAAAGAGAAAACTGAAAATTTTATTAATTGGCAATGCAGTGATCCCTCGCTATATCGTGCTTCGACTTTTGCGGCTTCACTCTATCGCAGATTTTAAATGTAAGCATATCTAAATATATATCACAAATTTTTTGCTGGTTCGTGGATTTCTGCGGACAATGGGTCTTTTAATTTATGGTATATGCTTCCTCAGTTGCTTTGCCTAGTTGATTTCATACAAGGGACGCTATTGCAAGATGGCTGAGAAGCTACCCAATCAGAGCACGTATTACATATTAAATAAAACTCCCCAATGATATATGATATGCAAGATATGTTTGCATTCTTTTAATTGTGAGACGGAACTGTCATCTCTGTCTTGTCATGGAGCATAGTTTAAACATTTGACTAAAGGGTGTTATTTCATGCCTAGAGGACCCTAATAATGTTAAAAAAAAGTATTTAGAAGGTTGTAAACATGTTTTCTATGCTCTAACTGCGAAAGTATTTGATTTATAAATAAAGAATCCTACTTCGTTGAAATTCATTTATCGCGGCAGAGTCTGGAACAGATCAACCGCGATAAACGAGGGTTGACTAGTGGATATAATGAGGTTATCTATACTAATAAAAGGCAAAGCCCTCACTGACTGACTCACTCACTCACTCACTCACTGACTCATCACTAATTCTCCAACTTCCCGTGTAGGTAGAAGGCTGAAATTTGGCAGGCTCATTCCTTACAGCTTACTTACAAAAGTTAAGCAGGTTTCATTTCGAAATTCTATAAGTAACGGTCATAACTGTCGACAACGTCCGCCATGTTGAACTTTCTTATTTATGGCCCCATCTTCACGAAATTTGGTAGGCGGCTTCCCTGCGCTAACCAAAACCGATGTACGTACTTATGTCAGTGGTATGACACCACTGTTGGCCGCCATATTGAACTTTCCAGCGTCATTAATTCTCCAACTTCCCGTGTAGGTAGAAAGCTGAAATTTGGCCGGCTCATTCCTTACAGCTTACTAACAGAAGTTAAGCAGGTTTCATTACAAAATTCTATGCGTAACGGTCATAACGGTCGACCACGTCCGCCATCTTGAACTTTCTTATTTATGGCCCCAAATTCACGAAATTTGGTAGGCGGCTTCCCTGTGCTAACCGAAACCAATGTACGTACTTATTTCGGTGGTATGAGGCCACTGTCGGCCGACATATTGAACTTTCCAATGGTCTTTGTTACTTATGGGCCCATCTTCAAGAAATTTGGTACACGGGTTCCCAACGCTAACTGAATACTACTTACGTACATATATACGTCCATAGCCTGCAGCTCGGTCCCCCATCCCAATGATTCCCACGTTGTTGGCTGCCTGCCTATATAAGATTGTCTGTCGCTCCGGTCTCTACATTCCCTTCCTTGCTTCGCCACAGGATTCACGTCTCCCTGCTGATAACTGCAGCCTTTTTATTTAATCCACGGCTTCTCTGCTGTTTTATTGTTCGTTTATTACGATTATAGTTATTGTGTAGGTATTTTAGACTTACGTTACATTGTTCAGGTACCCATTTCCTTTATTGTTCCAACCGTACCCCCATTAACATGTCTATCGAGGTGATCACCATCGATCAAAAAACTGTCACTTACCGAGTGGTTTCCATGCCCGGAGATGGCACCTGCCTTTTCCATAAACTGTGTTACATATTGCACGGCCACATCAGGCTCACTCTTGATATCCGAAGGAACATTGTGTCTTATGTATTGCATGACTGGGACAGGTTCAAGGTGTGGACTGATGACGGTACAGGAGATAATTATACTACACAGGAGCACTAGAAGAGTGAAATGCTTAAGCCCTTCACCTATGGTTCTGCATGTGAGTTGATGGCTGCCGCTGAATTGTTTGGTTGTCACTTTCAAGTGTACCGAAATGGCCAAATATTTTACACCTTTGGAGAACCGCCAATGCTTCTTAAACATCTTAGATTTACAGGTGACAATTTCAGTAGTAGACACTTTGATGTTTATGAATGTTTAAACTCTCAAAAGCTGGATGTGAAGTTATCGATGAAACTGGTTGTATGCTTACAACGCTAGACAGATGCCTAATGTCACTTCAGCACAAGTCCTGCAAATACTGTCGTAATTGAAATAAACCATGAAACTCAAACCGATTATGACAGCAGCAATCCAAGCTGTGAGATTTGAAACAAGATTACTGTTCACATGGCCAACTGTACATTACATGCTCAAGAGTTGGCTCAGCGCACAGCTTGGTCATATTACAACCGTAGGGCCGAACTGACAATGTGGTATACAAAGAGATTCTTAACAAATAATTATTGCTATATTTTCCCTCAGTTTAAAAAGGTCTAATTTTCTTCTTAATAAAAATTTTAAGGCAGTACTTCGCCGCTGCGAAGCGTGGCTATTTTGCTAGTTAGAAATAAACTAGATGCATTTGGATTAAAAATCAAGACGGAGGTAAATAATTTAGGGGTAATTATTGACTCTGACCTTAATTTTAAATCACATATCAATCAAATCACTAGGACAGCATTTTTTCACTTAAGAAATATAGCAAAAGTTAGACCTCTTATAACATTGCAAGATGCTGAGAAATTAATTCACGCTTTTGTTTTCAGTCGACTAGATTACTGTAACACTCTCCTGTCAGGACTACCGAAAAAAGAAATACATCATTTGCAACAAGTGCAGAATGCAGCTGCTAGAATCCTAACTAGGAAAAGAAAATCCGAGCACATCTCTCCAGTTTTGATGTCACTACACTGGTTACCTGTGTCATTTAGAATTGACTTTAAAATACTGCTTATGGTTTACAAAGCCTTAAATAATCTCGCTCCATCATATTTTTCAGAACGTCTGACACCTTACATTCCAAATCGTAACCTTAGATATTCAAATGAGTGTCTGCTTAGAATTCCAAGAGCTAAACTTAAAATAAGTGGTGAGGCGGCCTTCTGCTGTTATGCACCTAAAATCTGGAATAGCTTGCCAATATGAATTCGCCAGGCTAATACAGTGGAGCACTTTAAAAAAACTGCTAAAAACACATTACTTTAACATGGCTTTCTCATAACTTCATCTTAGTCTAATCCTGATGCTCTGTATATTCAATTTATTATCGTTATTATTCATGGTGGCTCCAAAATCTGGACTAACCCCTATTCTCTCTTCTGTTCTTTTTCCGGTTTCTGTGGTGGTGATATGCGCCACCACCACCTTAATAAAAGCACCATGATGTCCCTACATTGATGGATTAAAGGCCAGAAGTCCACATGACCGTCCTCATCAAGTCCTTCCATGAGAACCCTGAATACAATGAGGACTGATTGAGGTCATTTATGTTAGGTAGAATGCCTAGAGGGGGCTAGGTGGTCTCATGGCCTGGAACCACTGCAGATTTTAATTTTTTTTTCTCCAGCCATCTGGAGTTTTTTTGATTTTTCTGTCCTCCCTGGCCATCGGACCTTACTCTTATTCTATGTTAATTAGTGTTGTCTTATTCTAATTCTTACTTTGTCTTTTATTTCTCTTTTCTTCATCATGTAAAGCACTTTGAGCTACATTATTTGTATGAAAATGTGCTATAGAAATAAATGTTGTTGTTGTTGTTGTAGTTACGGTACTTTTAGATGACCTGAACATAGCTGTTTACACAAGCTGTCCCAGGAATATCAATAAACAAGCAGTTTCATAAGAAGTAAGGGTCAAAACCTCCTCCCGACCATTGCTCAAATCTGAGTTTACAAATGCATTCGCTATCTTCTTATATAATCTGCTACCGTGGCTGTCGGTTTGTCTGTCCAGGATTTTAAATCACCTGTAGCTTGCAAATCGTTTGGCCTCTTGACCTGAAATTTAGTACACATATACAGTACTACGTGATGTCTACTATCCGCTTTCGGGGTGATGATTGACCTCCAAGGTTATTCCTTCTTTTATTTTTATTATATTTTATTGTAGAATCAACTCTCGGCAGCGACCAGCCGGGCGGTCGTGTGGCAAATGCGTATGGGTGCCGTCACATCCCCTACCTCTTCATATCTTAAATCATTCTTGAGGCAGATTACAACACTAAGTAATTACAACACAAACACTGACTTAATCAGTTTTAACATAAAAAGATGCCGACAAAAGAAGAGAAGAAGTGGGTCGCTAGGGTGGAGAAAAGAAGAGCTGCTCAGGAAGCAGCAAGCGCATCAACCTCTGAGCAAATGAATGCTAAACGTACAGAGAAAGAGGATGAAAAC
The DNA here is from genome assembly GCF_016835505.1 of Polypterus senegalus. NCBI lineage: Eukaryota > Metazoa > Chordata > Cladistia > Polypteriformes > Polypteridae > Polypterus > Polypterus senegalus. Next base: position 83,773,033 of record NC_053169.1, on the reverse strand, counting down.
TATAAGTCAAGTGTATTCACTGCATGTTATCGTGTAGTACGCCGTTACTGGTTAAGAATAAGAAGTACAATTTTGTGCTATTAGCTTAAGCACATTGCTTGTCTATAATTGTGATTTTGAAGATCAGACCATATTTTTATACAATTAATGCAGGTCATTCCGAAGAATTCCTTCTTGTCAAATATATGCATTGGATTCAGAAAGTATTAAGACCCTTTCACTTTCTGTACTCTTTATTGTGTTGTAAATTTATTTTTAAATTAATAAATCTGATATTTGTGCCTATCAGTCTATACTCAATAACCCATGATGGCAAAGTGGAAACATGTTTTCAGAAAGGTTTGCAATTTTATTAAAAATCAAAATATGAAATCTCTTATTTATACAAATATTGAGACTCCACATTGTGGTCAGGTGCATTCTGTTTGCTTGACTTATTCCTGAGATATGTCTAGAACTTGTGACAAACTGAACTGACTGGACAATCGTTTAGAGAGGCACATGCCTGTGTATATAAGGTCCACCATTCACACTGCATGTCAAGCCCTAAACTCCAATTAAACTCTCTGTAGGCCTCTGCAATAAAATGTGTGTGAGGCCTTGATCAGGGCAAGGTTATAAAACCACTTCCAAAGCTCTGAGCATTACCAGGAGTCCAGTGGCCTCAATAATTGTGAAAAGGAAGGAGTTAGGAACCAACAGGGCTCTTTCTAGAGCTGGCTGTTTGGCCAAACTGAGTAATCAGTTAAGAAGAACCTTATTCGGGGAGGTGGCCAAAAATCCATTAGTTACTCTAACAGAGCTTCAAAAGTCCTCTGCTGAGACAGGAAAACCTGCCATAATGATGGCTAGCTCCATAACACTCCATCAGTCAGGCATTTATGGTAGCAGTTTGCCAAGTGACATTTAACATACTCCGACAGCATGACGAAAAAGAGCTCCAAGCACTATGTCTGACGACAACCAGGCACTGATTCCTTTCCTTATACTGTCAATAATGGAGTATCCACTGCATCCACTGAGCAGGATCATCTCCAGACAGAGGAGCAGCTTCAGCGACAGACTGCGGTCACCGTCCTGCTCCACTGACAGACTGAGGAGACCCCACACTATGCGACTCTTCAATTCAACCCCTGGTAAATGTTAACATTATTCAAAGTTATTGTCTGTTATACTTTCATTGTTATCACTCTTTAGTTGAATATTGTTTTTTATCAGCATGCTGCTGCTGGAGTATGTGAATTTCCCCTTGGGATTAATAAAGTATCAATCTATTGATCTATCTATCGATCTATCGATCGATCGATCGTTCCTACAGTGAAGCATAGTGGTGGAGGCATTATGCTATGGGGGTCCTTCTCAGCTGCAGAGACAGGGAGATTGGTCAGAATTGAGGTAACGACAAATGCAGCCAAACACCGAGAGGCCCTTGAAGAAAACCTGCTCCAGAGTCCACCATCCTTAGACTGGGGTTGACAGTTCACCTTTCAGCACAACAATGACCTGAAGCAAGCAGCCAATGACAATGCCGGGGTGGCTTTAGGACAAGAGACTGACTATCATTGAGTGGCCCAGACACAAACCCCATTGAACATCTGTGGGGAGACCTGAAGATGGCAAAAAAAAAACTTGTGATCATTTTCTGAAAATATAATTGAAAAGTCATATTTCCAGTGCTCACTCTAAAGGTTTATTGCATGTATGGCTTTAAAATGCGCTCCTCTGTTTGTAATCCAACTAAAACATAACATTTCTGCAGTTCATAATGCTGGGAAAATGAACCCGTTTCTCTCCCTGACATGTAAGGTGCTTAGCTGGGTGACACTATTCTACCCCCTGCATTATGTTGCTGAACAGTTTGTATTACACAGAATCTTATAATTTGTTCTAATTGCATTCATTTTTAAAGATGCATTGTTTTAATAAATAGACTTGGATGTGAATGTAAACAAATGTATGGAGAATGTTAATTTATGGGTGGATTCGTATATACAGTAATAAGCGCCTACATGTCTGTCTGTATGAAACAACTCGGCCCCCAAGGACCAATTTGGTTGAAATGTGGCACCCTTTCCTTCAAGGAAATTTATCGAGACTTTTTAGTTGTCATCGACATATCTTGAACAAACCGCGCAGTACACATTCACGAAATCCCCTGTTTTTAAAAGCATTGGTGAATTTACAAGCTCATCTATCTTAAAATAGAGAAACGTTCCATGCTACCTCCATTACAAATTAGTTTACTGTTTCACTTTTAATTTGACAGTGGTAACATCAGCGTGTATATTTTGTATATTTTCCTCTTTTTCACCTCCAATAGCCACAGACAGCGTGCATGGCTACAGGACGTCACTGTCACAGGCTGATATCAGCAAATTGTTTCTGCTTTAAGAAGTCTTCCCTGCGGCTTGAGCACAAACAGACAAGCAGTGCAGCTGCATCCCACTCTTCCGGATGCTTTAAGTTGTAATAAGTAAGTTAAGTGAATGATTTCCCTAACTGTAAAAGTATAAAATGCAAGCAGGGAAAACAAAGGGTTATCAAGATATGAATGAAGGACCCTGAAGAGTGTAAGCTGCTGCACAAAGAGCAAATGAACATTTACTTAGTATTTACCTTAAACTAAACGAACCTCACCGCTCTATTATCTGCAGTTTATAATTATTCACTATTTTACAGACTCTATTTTACTGCGGTGACTAGATGTGCTGGTAACAGCAGGAGACCCGATAAATAACTGATGAATATCAAAATGTCCCGGTTTTAACAGGCTGCCCATCTAGTAAAACATTGCTCTGCTGACACAGTCATCCTCCCAATATATGTAGAATATGTTTAGAGAACTGCAAAAGGCACAAAACCCCATAAATATACTCAGCAAAAAAAGAAACGTCCTCTGACTTTCAACTGTTTTTACTTTCAGTAAACTTAATGTGTAAATATTTGTATGAACAGTAAAAGAGTCAACACCATAAGACATAAACTAAAAATGTTTCACAATGTGTCCCTGAATGAAGGGAGGCTCAAAATCAAAAGTACCAGTCAGTATCTGGTGTGGCCACCAGCTGCTTGAAGTACTGCAGTGAATCTCCTCCTCATGGACTGGACCAGATTTGTCAGTTCTTGCTGTGAGATGTTACCCCACTCTTCCACCAAGGCACCTGCAAGTTCCTGGACATTTCTGGGGGGAATAGCCCTAGCCCTCACCCTGCGATCCAACAGGTCCCAGACGTGCTCAATTCCTTCGACGATAAACACGAATCCGTCCATCACCCCTGGTGAGACAAAACCGTGACTCATCAGTGAAGAGCACTTTTTGCCACTCCTGTCTGGTCCAGCGAAGGTGGGTTTGTGCCCATAGGCGGCGTTGTTGCTGGTGATGTCTGGTAAGGACCTGCCTTACAACAGGCCTACAAGCCCTCAGTCCAGCCTCTCTCAGCCTATTGCGGACAGTCTGAGCACTGATGGAGGGATTGTGTGTTCCTGGTGTGACTCGGGCAGTTCTTGTGGCCATCCTGTACCTGTCACGCAGGTGTGATATTCGGATGTACCGATCCTGTGCAGGTGTTGTTACACGTGGTCTTCCACTGCGAGGATGATCAGCTGTCCTTCCTGTCTCCCTGTAGCGCTGTCTTAGGCGTCTCACAGTGCGGACATGGCAATTTACTGCCCTAACCACATCAGCAGTCCTCATGCCTCCCTGCAGCATGCCTAATGCACGTTCACGCAGATGAGCAGGGACCCTGGGCATCTTTCACAGTCGGTAGACAAGTCTCTTTAGTGTCCTGCGTTTTTAGAACTGTGACCTTAAATGCCTACTTTTTGTAAGCTGTTAAGGTCATAACGACCATTCCACAGGTGCATGTTAATTAATTGATTAGGGTTAATTGAACATGCATGGAAAACATTGTTTAAACCCTTTACAATGAAGATCTGGAAAGTTATTTGGATTCTTAAAACATTATTGTTGAAATACACAGTCCTGAAAAAGGGACGTTTCTTTTTTTGCTGAGTATATATATAATATTGTAGCATTTCTAATGTAGGTAGATCATTTTGACCTGGTCATTTTAAAAGTAGCTCGCCAGCCGAAAAAGTGTGGGCACCCCTGCTCTAGGGGGCAAATGGGCAAGTAGGATCACAGGTGTTGTGTTCTGTTGGAATACAGATCATTTTAAAGTGTGCATTTTACAGAAATCTGCAGAAAAATGAGCACTGGGCTGTGTGAGCTCCTCAATGTGTCCTTTCTTTTATTTATATCTCTCTTTCAAGAGGAAATCACAGTGCCATTTTTTTTAAAAGCAAACAGCTTAACCTTGTTTATGACAATGATGTAGTATCTGAGGCATGCTGATAAAGCAAGGCATGCTTTCAAAGGAAGTCTCCCATTATTTAACAATCTTGCTTTGCGCCTTTGGGTGCTAAGACGCAAACCCTTTAATGAAAGAAGCAAGTGTAATAAGCCAAACACTTCCACAGCAGAAATAAGTTGGGGACCGTCACCGTATAATATCCGATGGTCAAAAGAAAAATGACGAGGCAAAAATAGATGATCAAAAACTATTTACACAGCAATTGGCAACGTGTATACAAAAGACATCAATCAACATTTATTTATATAGCACATATTCATACAAAAAAATGTAGCTCAAAGTGCTTTACAAAATGAATAGAAAAATAGAAGACACAATAAAAACAAAAAAACTCCAAAAGCTGGAGAAAAAAAAAAAATCTGTAGGGGTTCCAGACCACGAGACCACCCAGTCCTCTTTGGGCAATCTACCTAACATAAGTCAAACAGTCCTCTTTGTATTTAGGGTTTTCATGGAAGGACCTGATGATGATGGTCATGTAGACTTCTGGCTTTCAGTCCATCAATGTTGGTGCATCATGATGCTTTGAGTAGGTGGTGATGGCGCAGGCTGCCACCACAAAGAAACCGGAAAAAGAAACAGAAGAGAGAGTTGGGGTCAGTACGGATTTTAGAGCCACTAATTGCTCTTACAAAGTTTAAAGACACTACTTTTAGATCTCAGGCAGTAATGTTTCTGTTTAATTATTGATGTTTGAAAGCAGCAGGATGATGCAGTAGCTAGTAATGCTTCCTCCTACCACTGAGGATATTGGTTTGGTTACCATCTTGGTCAGCATCTTAATAGAGTTTGTATATTCTTTTTGTGTTAATCTTGGGTCTTTTGTCATGGACACTGCTATCTCAGCTCTCAGAGATGTGGGTCCTGCATGCGGGCTGAGCCTGCCTCGCTCCTGATGTTAATGGGTTTAGCTCCATCTTTCTGTTTCCCAGGTCTACAAAATAAATTGGCTAATAATTATGTTAAGTTTTTCTCTTTTAAATTGCCTTGTTCTTTCTCCAAGCATGGTCAGCTACTTTTACTTCTACTGTATCCCAGTCTTATGCATCTTTAGTTGACAGCATACTGTAGTTGGTGAAGTGTGCATTGCTATTTAGTTTTTTTCAAATACTAACAGCAGCATGATTCTTTCATAGTGGAACATGCCATTTCCATTTTTGTTTATGGAAGTCATTCAGTCAGACGATTTGTCCTTAAATTCACCGAAAATGTTCAGCAAAAATGAAGTTCCATGGAGGCCATGGGGTCAGGTGTGGTTCCCTGCTGGTACAGCTGGCCAGCTCCACTCTCCGTTGGTTTGATTGATCAGCTCTTGTACTACATCACTCAGGTCCAGCAGGTCACTCATTTTGGCCTGTGAATCCTGCTGACAACTGTAGGGGCCAGTATGGAGATTGAGTCCCAAAATAGTTGGGGTGCCAAATGAGCAAAACCCTGTTTAATTTATAGCAAAAAATATATATATATATATAAGCAGCAACTGAAACAGAAAATCAGCATAAGCCTCTTGTCACCCTCAGGTAGGGTCAGGCTTTGCAGGATCTCCGAACAGTCAGGCACTCGGGTTCAAATGTGGCGCCACCTGCCAGGGACATCTCTGTTTATATCCCCTGGACTGGTGCTGCAGGACTTTCTAAGCTCTGTTGTCCTCAGCAAAAAGAATCAATAGCAGCAGTGTTAGAAGATTCTGGAAGACAACCCTCAGGTGTGCACGTGTGACTAAAGGTCTGATCGTTGTTTGTTTGCTCAGATGTAAAGTGCTTGATTTCTTTTATTTCCATATTATCAACAGTACAGATTAATGGGGATTGCGGAAGAGAGGTGAAGAAGAGAGTACAGGCAGGGCGGAATGGGTGGAGAAGTGTGTCAGGAGTAATTTGTGACAGACGGGTATCAGCAAGAGTGAAAGGGAAGGTCTACAGGACGGTAGTGAGACCAGCTATGTTATGTGGGTTGGAGATGGTGGCACTGACCAGAAAGCAGGAGACAGAGCTGGAGGTGGCAGAGTTAAAGATGCTAAGATTTGCATTGGGCATGATGAAGATGAACAGGATTGGAAATGAGTACATTAGAGGGTCAGCTCAAGTTGGACGGTTGGGAGACAAAGTCAGAGAGATGAGATTGCGTTGGTTTGGACATGTGCAGAGGAGAGATGCTGGGTATATTGGGAGAAGGATGCTAAGGATAGAGCTGCTAGGTAAGAGGAAAAGAGGAGGCCTAAGAGGAGGTTTATGGATGTGATGAGAGAAGACATGCAGGTGATTGGTGTAATAGAACAAGATGACGAGGAAAGAAAGATATGGAAGAAGATGATCTGCTGTGGCGACCCCTAACGGGAGCAGCTGAAAGAAGGAGAAGAAGAAGAACCCATAGGTAGTGCATCTGGATTCCTCAGATCTTTTGCTTCATATATAAAACATTAAATTGAACCAACATTAAGCTTATTGCAGAGCTTCATTTAATTGCCTTTAATTTAATAGCCTTTCTAAACCTGAAATTAAATCTGTTTGTGGTTTGATAGAAAACTGGGAGGAAGTACATTTTTTTAAATTGTATTGATCCTATTGTCATCATTCCATACAAATAGATCAACTTTTACAAAAAATAGGATTGAAAACAAATCAACCCCCACCCCTGAGAAAGAGAGCATGGCCATCAGAGTAAAACTTAAAGCTTGTAAAAATAAATAAATTGATGAGTTTAATAGGCGGATAAAGATAAATGGAGAAGAAAAAGAAATGGGGAGAGAATCTACTTCCTCAGTGCTTTAAGAGCATATTCTAAAATTATTATTGATTAGATCGTGACAGGTTTCGAAAAAGTTCTGCACAGATCCTCTAAGTGAGAATTAATTTTTTTCCAATTTCAAATAGTATATAACATCAGTTACCCACTGACTTAAAAGAGGAGGGTTAGGATTCTTCCCGTTGAGCAAGATAAGTCTGCGTGCCAATAATGTAGTCAAGGCCATTACAGTTTGTTTGTCCTTCTCCACTTTAAGCCCATCTGGAAGAACACCAAACACAGCTGTTAATGGGTTAGGAGGGATTGGGACACCAAGGCTGTCTGAAAGGCACTTAAAGATTTTTATCCAGAATGATGTTAATTTGGGGCAGGCGGCCCAAAACATGTGACCCAGTGAGGCTGGGACTTGATTGCAGCGTTCGCAGGTTGGATTTTGCCCTGGAAACATTTTGGACAGAGACAGATGTGCTTGATATATAATTTTGAGTTGAATAATTGTATGCTTTGCTCATATGGAGCTCGAGTGAATTCTCTGCATTGCTACCTTCCACTCCTTTTCTGATATGTTGAGTGAGAGATCTTTTTCCCAGTGTCCTCGTGGATCTTTGAAAGGGAGGGACTGTAAAATAATTTTATATATTGCAAAAATGCTGTCTGAGTCCTCCAAACTGAGCAATATTTTTTCCAGAATAGAGGAAGGTGCGAGATGAGGGAAAATCGGGCAGGTTCTGTTTGACAAAGTTTCTAATTTGAAGATAGTGAAAGAAATGTGTTGCTGGAAAGTAAAATTTGGAATGTAATTGTTCATAGGATGCAAAGATGTTGTCTATATAAAGATCTTTCAGCAATTTAATCCAAAATGTTTTCCAGATATTAAAAACTGCATATGTTTGCAAGGGTTGAAGAAGGTGGTTCTCATGCAGAGGTGCCACAGATAAAAGATTCTCCATCTTAAAATTCTTTCTACGTTGGTTCCATATTCTGAGTGAGTGAATCACAACTGGGTTATTAGGATATTGGCCATAACTTGCATTTATTGGGGCACAAAGCAGGGAATATAAAGCAGTACTGCAGGATTTTATTTCTATTGCGGACCAAGCCTGTTCATATTTGTGTCCAGGTTTTTATAGCTTGTATGTTTGCTGCCCAGTAATAAAACTGACAGTTGGGTAGAGCCATGCCACCTTCTGCCTTAGGTCTTTGTAGGGTCGCTCTTTGGATACATGGAGGTTTTGAGTTCCAAATAAATGAGATTATTGTTGAATCTAATTGCTTAAATAATGATATATTAATGTATATTGGAATATTTTGAAATAAAAAGAGAAGCTTAGGAAGGATATTCATCTTAACAATGTTAATTCTTCCAGCTAGAGTGAGATGAAGGGTTGACCATCTATACAAGTCTTGCTTAATTTTTTCCATACAGACGGTGAAATGTTGTTGATAGAGAGCTTTATGTTTACTTGTGATATTCACCCAGAGGTATTTAAACTGATCTGAAAAAGGGAGGAAGTACATTTTATCTAGCAACATTTTGGCTAATCACTGTCATCTTAATAACAGAACTATGGTGGTTTATTAATAACCTTGTGCTTTTAAGAAAATGTTGCACTTTTAAGTTTTGATAACATGCAATCTAATTATATGTTCTGGAAACCATGAAATGTACAAACCTATTCCACAGCAGACAGCCTTCCTGAATATCGCCATCAGTTTTCATATTGATGACTGTCTTTAGTAATTTTCTAGTTGTCTCTTGCAGAGAGAACTTCCCATCAGTGCCTTTATTTATAAAGTAAGCTGTGTTAGCAGTGAAGATGTTTTGGGAAAGAATCCTGCCTTATTGTCATCTCATGAAAGGTTTTTAAATACTCTATATTCGTTGACTTTTGCCTTGTGTTACTTTGCCTAAAGCATATTCTATTAAGGGCGGCATGGTGGTGCAATGGGTAGCGCTGCCGCCTTGCAGTTAGGAGACCTGGGTTCGCTCCAGGGGTCCTCCTTGCGTGGAGTTTGCATGTTCTCCCCGTGTCTGCGTGTGTTTCTTCCGGGTACTCCGGTTTCCTCCCACAGTCCAAAGACATGCAGGTTAGATGCCTTGGCAATCCTAAATTGTCCCTAGTGTGTATGTGTGTGTGTTCCCTTCAGTGGGCTGGCACCCTCCTTGGGGTTTGTTTCCTGCCTTGCGCCCTGTGTTGACTGGGATTGGCTCCAGCAGACTCCCGTGACCCTGTAGTTAGGTTGTAGCGGGTTGGCTAATGGATGGATGGATATTTTATTAAAGCGGTATATATTTTATTCAGACAGCTACAGGAATATGCAATTGAATCTAGTGAAATGTGACATTAAGTACTTAAACGTGTATTCCAAAAGCTGCATCATTTTTTCCACTTGTTCCTAGGATGTGGTAACTTTTGAATTGTTTATTGTTAAAGGAATATCAGGCCCAAAAATGATCATTTTTTATGCATCCCGGTGTTGTGTGTCGCAATATCAGAAAAGAATGTTTAACCTTGTGTTTTTCTGGAGATTACAAACTTCTTAGCACATTAGGCTTCAATGGGGACCAATGCTAAACAAACATTAAACAATATTAAACCAACAACAACAACATTTATTTCTATAGTACATTTTCATACAAATGATGTAGCTCAAAGTACTTTACAGGAAAAAGAAAGAAAGAAAAAATATATAAAAATAAAACTAGGCAATACTAATTCACATAGAATAAAAGTAAGGTCCAATGACCAGGGAGGACAGAAAAAAACAAAATCTGCAGGGGTTCCAAGGCCAGGAGGTTCTGTGGAGTGTTTAAAAAATAATTATAAGATATCGACCAGATGAAAGTGGACCAGAAAGGATTACAGAAGTGGAGTGGAATCCACAGAAATCAAATGAATTGCGTTAATCATCTACTAGAGCAGCGGTCTCAAACTCCAGTCCTGGAGGGCCGCAGTGGCTGCAGGTTTTCATTCTTATGCTACTCTTAATTGGTGGCCAGTTTTTGCTGCTAATTAACTCCTTGTCTTTTTTATTTAATTGACTTGTTTTTTAAGATTTGTTCCCCTGAATTGCGTCATTTCTTTCCTTAAATGGCACCCAAACAGAAATGAAAATGTGAAGTAGTGAGTGAGCCAGCAGAAGACCAGCTAAGTCAGGGCCTCAAACTCCAACCAGTTCCTTAATTAGGCTCTGATTCTTGTTGTTAATTAAACCCGTTTTTTAATTCCATGGCTTGTTGCTGCTCTCATTGTTCAATAGCAGACATTTCTGAAATTGTTGATTCTCCCTTTTCTAATAGCTCTGATCAAATGTTTTGTGGACCTGAGCAGAGAAACACTCCTGTGACCTTCATCTTCTTTATTTTCGGATATTGTATGATGGTCACAGTTTGCTGGTCATGTTTTGGCTCATTTTGTATCTCATTATTGTTTGGCTGCTAACTAAGGAAAAAGAAACAATTAAGGGGTTTGAATCTTTTAGAGCAAATCAATTAAAAGGAATTCAAAAGAAGTTAATCAGCAGCACAAACAGGTCACCTACAATGAAAACCTACAGCTACTGTAGTTTGAGACCACCGTACTAGAACATGTGGTTTATTATCCACCTTAATAAAAGGATTACATGTCTGTCTTAGTGTCACATCACAACATTGGCACTGCTGTTACAAATCCCATCCCCAATTATATATAACTAAGACATACACACTGCATGCTGAGGTCTACCTTGAATACTTAGATTTAAACCTATCTTAGACAGGTAGCGCAGCTAGTACACTATAATGCCTTTATTATCTTTAAGCATATTAATGCATTTTTTTTTTCAAAACCAGCAAAATAATTAATAATTTACAATATTGCTTCTGTTTTGTTCTTTTAAATTTCTGATTTAACCCTGCCTCTGACTAAATTGAAATGTATCTTGATTTTGTAATTTGTCCTGGGGAGGGAGAGAAAGTGTCTTCATACTAAAAAATAATGAAAGTGGTAAAATGACTTTGTGTCATTACTCCGGTCCTGTTCAGCCTATAGACATTGGACTTTCAATGCAACTTGGAGTCCTGCCACGTGCAAAAGTTTGCTGACGACACTGCTATGGTGGGCTGCATCAGGAGTGGGCAGGAGGAGGAGTACAGGAAGCTTATCAAAGACTTTGTTAAATGGTGCGACTCAAACCACTTACACCTGAACACCAGCAAAACCAAGGAACTGGTGGTGGATTTTAGGAGGCCCAGGCCCCTCATGGACCCTGTGATCATCGGAGGTGACTGTGCAGAGGGTGCAGACCTATAAACACCTGGGAGTGCAGCTGGATGATAAGTTGGACTGGACTGTCAATACTGATGCTCTGTGTAAGAAAGGACAGAGCTTACTATACTTCCTTAGAAGGCTGGCATCCTTCAACATCTGCAATAAGATGCTGCAGATGTTCTATCAGACGGTTGTGGCGAGTGCCCTCTTCTACCCGGTGGTGTGCTGGGGAGGCACCATAAAGAAGAGGGACGCCTCACGCCTGGATAAACTTGCTAGGAAGGCAGGCTCTATTGTAGGAATAAAGCTGGACAGTTTGACATCCATGGCAGAGCGACGGGCGCTGAGCAGGCTCCTGTCAATCATGGAGAATCCACTGCATCCACTGAACAGGATCATCTCCAGACAGAGGAGCAGCTTCAGCGACAGACTGCTGTCACCATCCTGCTCCACTGACAGACTGAGGAGACCCCACACTATGTGACTCTTCAGTTCCACCCAGGGGGGTAAACGTTAACACTACACAAGATTATAGTCTGTTATACCTTCATTGTTATCACTCTTTAATTTAATATTGTTATTATCAGTATGCTGTTGGTGGAGTAGGTGAATTTCCCCTTGGGATTATCTATCTATCTATCTATCTATCTATCTATCTATCTATCTATCTATCTATCTATCTATCTATCTATCTATCTATCTATCTATCTATCTATCTATCTATCATATAGTGCCTTACATCTATCTATCTATCTATCTATCTATCTATCTATCTATCTATCTATCTATCTATCATATAGTGCCTTACATCTATCTATCTATCTATCTATCTAAAACAATAAAAACTGTTATGAGACCATTTATATGTTACAAAGCAGTGAATGCCATCACAAATCCCTTTATAGTATTGGATTATAGAGCATGATGGTTGAGTATCCATCAGATTTATCTCTCTTTTATGTGTGTTGCTTTGCATCTTGGGAATAATTTAGAAATCTAGCATTATTCAAGCCGAGCAGAAGAATTTATTATAATTAGGACTGTTGATTACATTTTTAAAATTTCTATAGACATCTCTTTTAAAAATTGCATCATAATTGATAATAAAAAGCGTTATTCTCTTTAAACACATTCGTTTGACAGAATGCCATTACTGTCAATTCATAGCTTGTAACAGAATGACGGTTAGTAATTCACTTGGGCCTTTTACAGGCAGCTGCATGCATTCAGTGCACGAGCAACAAGCTGTAGGCCTTCATGTGAGGGAAGTGTTCTTTCTCATCTTGAGTGTTCTTTTTTATTTTTTAACATTCAGAAGCTGTCAGAACACAGTTTGCTATTTCAAAGTGTCTGAATATTCAGGTCAGATCAGTTTTTATCAATAACAGCAAAATGAGCACCCCGATTTTCTCTGCCTCATCTGGCAGTTTATTTTATTTTTTATTTGATTTTACTTGTGAACATTTGCACGCGTTTTCCAGTGTTTGGTTACTCCCCTGTAGTTTATATTAAAATATCCTGCTCAAAATTAAACAAACACTTTTAAAACAGAGTATAGCATTAAGTCAGTGACACTTGTGGGCTATTAATCTGGTCAGTTAAGTAGCAGAGGGGCTTGTTAATCAGTTTCAGCTGCTTAGGTACACTAGAGGGGCAACAATGAGATGACCCCCAAAACAGGAATGAATGGTTTAACAGGTGGAGGCCACTGACATTTTTCCCTCCTCATCTGTTTTGTCACTCGTTTTGCATTAGGCTACGGTCAGTGTCACCACTGGTAGCACAAGGCGATACCTGGACCCTACAGAGCTGTGCACAGGTAGTCCAACTTCTCCAGGATGGCACATCAACACATGTCATTGCCAGAAGGTTTGCTAAATCTCCCAGCACAGTCTCAAGGGTATGGAGGAGATTCCAGGAGACAGGCAGTTACTCTAGGAGCGCTGGACAGGGGTGTAGAAGGTCCTTAATCCATCAGCAGGACTGACCAGTATCTGCTGCTTTGGGCAAGGAGGAACAGGATGAGCACTGCCAGAGCCTACAAAATGACCTCCAGCAGGCCACTGGTGTGAATGTCTCCGACCAAACAATCAGAAACAGACTTCATGAGGGCTTGATGTCCTCTAGTGGGCCCTGTGCTCACTGCCCGGCACTGTGGAGCTCAATTGGCATTTGCCATAGAGTACCAGAACTGGCAGGTCTTGGTGATGGTCTTGGGAGGCATATCCATGGAGGGACACACAGACCTCTACAGGCTAGACAACGGAACCTTGACTGCCATTAGGTATCAGGATTAAATCCTTGGACTTGTCAGACTTTATACTGGTGCAGTGGGTCCTGGGTTCCTCCTGGTGCATGACAATGCCCGGCCTCATGTGACGAGAGTATGCAGGATGAAGGAATTGATACCATTGACTGGCCCCCACGCTCACTCGCCTGACCTCAATCCAATAGAATACCTCTGGGTGTGACGTTATGTTTCAGTCCATCTGACGCTGACAGGTTACACCTCAGACTGTCCAGGTCTAGATCTAGGAGGAGATCCCCCACTACATCATTCGTCATCTCATTAGGAGCATGCCCACCTCCCCGCCTCCCCGAAATTTTTAGGCATGCATACAAGCATGTGGGGGCCATACAAACTACTGAGTACGATTTGGAGTTGCTGTAATGAAATTTTGGCCAGATGGACGAGCCAGCCTTCCGCATCATTTTTTCACTTTGATTTTCGGGGTGTCTTTGAATTCAGTCCTCTGTAGGTTGACCATTTTCATTTCCATCAAACAACGTGGCATCCTGTTGTTCCTAACACCTTATCATATCAGTTCATAGCAGCAGGCATAGCCAGCAGGATTTTTTTCCCATTGAGATCTGATGTGTTTTCAAAGCATTCCTTTAATTTTTTTGAACAGTTTACTTTGCATTGTGCATTGCTGTGTTTGTTTTTCTATCCTGTGTGGTTTGTAAAAACCTTTTTGTTATGGTGCACGTATGAAAACTGTATAAACATTTTGTTTTACATGCTTTCAGAAAGCATTTGATAAGGTGCCACATGAGAGGTTGGGCATCAAGTTAAAAGAAGTGGGAGTTCAGGGTGATGTTTTTAGATGCGTGCAGAATTGGCTCAGACACAGGAAGCAGAGGGTGATGGTGCGAGGAACCGCTTCAGAACTGGCCGATGTTAAGAGTGGTGTCCACAGGGGTCAGTGCTAGGGCTGTTGCTATTTTTAATATATATAAATGATTTAGATAGGAATATAAGTAACAAGCTGGTTAAGTTTGCAGATGATACCAAGATAGGTGGATTAGCAGATAATTTGGAATCCGTTATATCATTACAGAAGGACTTGGATAGCATACAGGCTTGGGCAGATTTGTGGCAGATGAAATTTAATGTCAGTAAATGTAAAGTATTACACAGGAAGGAAGTAAAAATATTAGGTTTGAATACACAATGGGCGGTCGGAAAATCGAGAGTCCACCTTATGAGAAGGATTTAGGAGTCATAGTGGACTCCAAGCTATCAACTTCCCAGCAGTGTTCAGAAGCCATTAAGAAGGCTAACAGAATGTCAGGTTATATAGCGCCTTGATGTGTGGAGTACAAGTCACAGGAGGTTCTGCTCAACCTTTATAACACACTGGTGAGGCCTCATCTTAAGTCCTGTGTGCAGTTTTGGTCTCCAGGCTACAAAAAGGACATAGCAGCACTAGAAAAGGTCCAGAGAAGAGCGACTAGGCTGATTCCAGGTCTACATGGGTTGAATTATGAGGAAAGATTAAAAGAGCTGAGCCTTTACAGTTTAAACAAAAGAAGATTAAGAGGTGACATGATTGAAGTGTTTAAAATTATGAAGGGAATCAGTGCAGTGGATTGAGACTTGTATTTTAAAATGAGTTCATCAAGAACACGGGGACACAGTTGGAAACTTGTTAAGGGTAAATTTCGCACAGACATTAGGAACTTTTTCTTTACACAAAGAACGATAGACACTTGGAATAAGAGACCAAGTAGAGTGGTAGACAGTAAGACGTTAGGGACTTTCAAACCTCGACTTGATGTTTTCTTGGAGGATACAAGTGGATAGGACTGGCGAGCTTTGTTGGGCTGAATGGCCTGTTCTCGTCTAGAGTGTTCTAATGTTCTAATGTTGTTCTAATTTACCTTCATTAAGAAGGAGATGGAAGGCCGGCACGGTGGCGTTTGCATGTTCTCCCCGTGTCTGCGTGGGTTTCCTCCGGGTGCTCCGGTTTCCTCCCACAGTCCAAAGACATGCAGGTGAGGTGCATTGATGGTCCTAAATTGTCCCTAGTGTGTGCTTGGTGTGTGTGTGCACCCTGCTGTGGGCTGGCGCCCTGCCTCGGGTTTGTTTCTTGCCTTGCGCCCTGTGCTGGCTGGGATTGACTCCAGCAGACCCCTGTTACCCTGTAGTTAGGATATAGCGGGTTGGATACTGGATGGATGGCTGTTTAGATGGAGGAAGCAGGCACTAGTGAAGAAATGTTAAAACTAAAAGTTAAATGTTGAATATGTAAATTTTGCGAGAATTAAATCCGAAAAAGTTGAGTCACCATCAAATAGTTTAAATTCGTCTTCAGTTTTAACTCACTAAGACAGTTAATTAATTAAGGAAAGAAGGAAGGAAGTGTTTTGTATCGAGAATCATACTAACAGTTGTGATGGGCTCTCCATGTCTGCCAGTGGATACCAGTTTGCTTCACACATCTGTGCTACAGTCTAATACAAAATATCCATTAAGTCCTAATAGTGAAAATAAAAACTTGCACTTCCTGCTCCCAGTCATAATAAGCAACCTTATCTGTTATTGTAAATTAAAGGAAGCTAAGAGTACTTTTCTGAAATATATTTCTCTCACTGACAGAGTACAGCTGTTTAACAAATGTATTTTCCGTTCAACAAAGTCTATGAGGAAAATTGGTCTATACGGACATCCTGGAATTATTTCACAGAGGTCATGTATACAATTTCAACAAACCTTTTCCACCCAGGCAGTAAATAAAGTGCACAGTTGTCATCTCCTGTGTTGACTGCTGATTTTACAGAAGAAGTCAAATTTTCCTACTCTGGGTAATAAGTGATGTGTAAAAAGTTGTAATTTTATTTTGATGATACATTTTAGCTACAGATATTATAAAGCATGACAGTTTTATGCCCCATAATAGATATACTGCCTCCACACATCTGCATGTTGTAATGTTCATTGCAGACAGAGTGACCTGATGGTAGTAGAGAGCCAGAGCACCTTTTGGAATATAAAGTGTGGACCTTCAGCCCCTGTACACAGACAGACAGGCACCAGAACTAGATGTCCAAAAATCACACATGTTTAATAACCTTTTCTTCTTTACAGCACCACACAATGCATAAAACAGCCAAAATACTCAGACCCTTCTTTATTTCTCTCTCTCGTCTTCTCCTTCTGCTGCCCTCACTCCTCCACACGCAAGCTCCGTCCTCTTCCACCCGACTCCGGCTCCGTGAATGGAGTGAGGCGGCCCCTTTTATGATGCACCCGGATGTGCTCCGTGATTACCTTCTTGCGGCACTTCCTGGTGTGGCGGAAGTGCTGCCTGGGCACCCGGAAGCACCCTGGGTGTGTCTGCTTCCTGTTCCAGTCCATGGCTCCGGAACTATCCAGGCGCCCCCTGGCAGTGGCCATGGACCTCAACAGGGTAGAGCTTCTAAGCTCCGATCCTGTGGCCTCCATGCAAACCAGGGTGGCTGCCCTCTCGTGGTCCATCCAGGTGTCCCGGCTGGGCAGGATCCCTAGCCGTTTGCTACAAAGGACATGGTTAGTTCATAAAAGTCAAGTGTGTGCAGTTCTGCTACTTATAGTGCTTGCTGCATAATCTAAGAGTATAGCAAGTGCAAAACTATGAAGAACGACACAAAAAATGAAACATTCTGTTCAGCTCGACATTTATTAATGTTACTTTCATTCATTTTCAGTTCTCTTTGTGAATAAGTTCTTTCTAAAATTTACATGAAATGTACTTCTGTCCACACCCTTATAAAGAAAGTATTTTAAAGGAGCAGCTGCAATTAAGTTTGTAGTACTTGATCTTGTATCATATCAAAGACTGTTGTCATGTGTCTTTATGCCTGATGATCTGTGAGTTTCCTGGCTTTTGTATTGTGGCTCATCTCGTTTCTGTCCCTCTTGAAAAGTAGACCAGTAAACCACACAAGATATGGATGATGGGATCATAACAGGTGTCACACACGTGCGAGTAGGAGGCAGCTAAAGGGCCTTAGTAACTTTACTGAAACATCTGACCAGGGGGCGGCGGAGTGCGCTGACTGTCTTTCTCAGTTCCCTACAGACCTTTCCCGGGAAATCCTGCAAGGTTCCGGCGCCTCAGAAGACGTCACTTCCGGCCGCCCCTTTGCTGACGCCACCTCTGAAGCCGGCCCCTTTGCTGACATCGCTTCCAAAGCCGGCCCCTTTGCTGACGTCTCCTCCGAAACCTGCCCCTTTGCTGACGTCACTTCCGGTTCCGGCCATTTTGATGACATCAGTTCCTCTCCAGGCCTTTAAAGCCTCCATCTTGGGCTACTATAGGCAGTTCTAGTTTGGACTCTGTGAAATGCACTTGAGATTTATGATACAACAAACCCTTTTGCAGCTGGGAAAAACAATATATGGGTGGCTGCCCCCAACCTTTATGATGTCTTTGGCGTATTATTATTACACAGGGCATTATTCAAGTTAAACATAACCTGACATTCATGCCACATAGTGCCACTGTATATATAGAAGAGTTTTAGATGATTGGCAGTTCTGCAGATATGAACGAGCACAAAAAACTCGTATCACGGATTTTACTTTTCAACTAAATTTCAATTAGCTTTCATCTAGTAATTTGTGCTTTTCACTTACTAATTTTAACATGGATGAATACAAACCAGCTCTCACTAATCGTGAGGAATTGTACTCCACACCATGGGCTTTGTTACGGTTTCCATATTACTTTGTATTTGTGTGTGTCTTTTCCACTAACTGTACCTGGCAGTATGGTCCTGTTACAGTAAGGCTCAGTCACAGGTAAGAATCTCGATCAGTTGGGCATTTAAAGTTTAAAGTTGGGCATTTTATAGGAGATTCATTCTGCCATCTGTGTAACAGAGTGCTTCCTGTCTTCATTATACTTTCTCTTAATTTCCACTAGTGTCGTTAAGGGGAGTTGTCAGTACTTCATTTAAAAGGTGACATCTGAATTAATTTAGTCAGTATCTTTGACAATTGTAAATGCTTGTATTAAGGTCCTAATAAATGTGTTCTGCTCAACACTGAAGTGGTTTGGTTTCATAGGCTTGTCTACTTAAAAACGATGTTTCATAGTCCACAGATGCACTAGTTGGCTATTTTCTGAACAGGCAGTTTTAAACCTCAATCTTTTTTTTTTGTAACAAAGTGACTGAAACTGGATATACTGTAATCATTCATATGTTTTCTCAGCAGAACATTGCAAAGTTTGAGTGTAAAGTCCATCGATCGCCTGTATACAGTATACTTGTTTTTTCTGCTCCAGAGAGGCTCATTCACAAAACATTATGTGGGACAGCAATTTGAATTTTTTTTTCTATGCACATCTCACTTGTCCTACAAACACTAAGCTCACAATTTAATTTAGCATTTGACCCTTGTGAAAGAACTTCCCTAATGCATCTAAAACGGTGCAGTGTCCTGTATGCAAGATTGCACTTACATGCTAAATTAAATCAACGAATTCTTATTAATTGCATCCAGAATTTCACTGACGTGCTTATGAATTAACAATGGTGGCACTCAATAGCTGACCCTCGCACTGCTGTATCTTGTGTGAACTCAATTCAAGCCGTCAGAAACTACTGAAGTCTCAGAATGTTTCAGGGGTTATGACTTTCACATGTATTTATCACTGCATAAATATTGTTGCCTGCCTACAAAGGATTTTAATATAAAATGTATCATTTGTAAAAGCATTAATAGCTATAATTATTGTATTATTATTACAATAATTATTAGACTGTTATCTATCCATGTGTGATAAAGGTGCTATATTGCGCCTGACCCGGCACAGACTGACCCAGAGGCACGTGTAAAATCCAAACAGACTTTATTTGTCTTCAGCTGGAGGGCACGTCTTCCCCGTAATCCCTCCAGCCACAACACAGTCCCAAAAGCATTTACTTTGGACAACACACAACTTCTAGACCTTGGCACCACCACTCCTCGCAGGCAACCTCGTCCTCTTCCTCCCGATTCTGGCTTCTGAGTGGTGGGTGGTGGTCCTTTTAATAACCCACCCAGAAGTGCTCCAGGTTCTTGATCACCTGTTGTACTTCTGGGTGGGGCTGTAGAGGTATCCATGCGGGCTCCGGGATCCATGCAGCACCCCCTGGCGTCCACCCCAGATCCCCACACGGTTGGGTAGAACTCCATCTCCCATGGAACCCTGCGGGAAACTGAGGCACCATCGTCAACCAGGGAGGCTGCCACCAAGCGTCCTGGGGGAGGTACTGAGGAGCCCATGGCTGCTCCCCCGGAACATAAGTTGAAGGGGTGGGCATGGGACCCGGCCACCCACCACACCATGCTTATTCTGAATCTTCTTTAAGAAAGTGGAGTGTATCTGGGGCACAACGCATGAGATAGAAACCACATATTCAATTGAGGCCAGCTATTAAAAAGGCCTGCTAGTCAGGGCTGGATTAAGACGAAATTGGACCTGATGCTGCAGCACAAAACAGGCCTATTTTTTCTCGGCATTGGTGCCTCTGCATTCGACACTCACCATACATGCGCACTCAGACCGACCAAGGAGCCTTAATTGCTTGCGACACAACCAGCCAGCCTTCATTGAACAGGAATAATAATAACGACGTAGTATCGTAAGAACTCGAGATTAACATCAAACTATGTAACATCAACATTCAATAGCAATTGTCTGAAAAGTGCACTTAATGCAGAAAACCTAACAATGAAATACACAAAATTTCACAATTCTCTTACGAATTTGTAGAGACGTTGGGTCAAAGTGACTCAATCCAGGCTGTTGAGGGTAAAAATTTGTCTACGATTTAAATTTCATAATAGACCAGAATCCTGTCGAGGATTTAAAGAAATTCTAAACATCCATGTTGGGTCCGCGGGCCAGCTTTTAGTTTTACCTTTACAGATAACCATTTAAATAGCCATCGATTTTTACTGTACAACTAACTTTCAAGGTGAAAAATTTACTACGTGGTACTTACCGATCAACAATAAAGTGGCAAGAATCCACAAGATATTGCAAAAAACGCAGCTAAATTACTAAGTAAACTGTTTAACGTAAAATTGATAGCATTAACTTGAAATCTTTGGTTAACAATAAACACAGTGATGTTATAGTAACGTCACAGCGCAAAGAACAATAGGAACTGTATAATAAGTAACGCAGTGTCTAGGTGTCCGAAAGTCGGACTCCAAATTTCATTCTAAGAATTATTTTGAGGTTAATATAGCAAAGGAAAACTGTTCAGCTTCCGGAAAATTCTCGTCTGTTTTCATCTGGGCCTGTTTCAGGAATGGGCCTAATGCTGCCGCATCAATAGCACCCACCTTAATCCGGCCCTGCCACTAGTACATGCCCACCGAAAACGCATCAAGTTAGAGTTTGACGCAGGAGTAAACCATAAATCCTGGTAAAACCCACGTAAACGTCTATTGAACTATGGGGAATTAAACCCAGATAGCTACTTACATTATTAATTAATACAAGTTTTTCAAATAGTTAAAATAATTTGATTTTATTGTTAACTGAATGTTGCCTTAATCAGATTTTAGCTGTTAAGGAATTTATCAGTACAATAAATATAAAGTACTTGGACTTTAAAAATGAACTGTTCTGACAGGGATGTCTTCTTGTGTCTTTTATTCTGTTATGCAGAGTTCTCTCCATACTGTAGTGTCCCCTGTTTACAGCCGTCAAGAGAGATAGGCAGCCAGAGCCTCGGTGTGATACATTGGACATCATTTCATGTCATAGGAATGCACGGACGCCTGTGGAACTTGTCGTTATTGTTAGCTGCAAAATGACTTCATAATTGACAAAAACCTCTTGTCTATTCATGTACAAGGAAATGCCTCTGGCCTCTCATTATGCAGCAAGACAAAGATCCAAAGCTTAGTACCAGCAGAAACAGGGCGTTCATTAGAGCACGAAGTGGAAAGTCTTGTGCAGCCCAACTAATTCTCCTGTAAATTCAAATTCATGTGCTGTTGTTGTGAGTTCAATTTCTAGACTGCTTTCACTACTAACAAATTTATTTTTGTAGGAATCCTTAAGAGTTAAAGTTATGCCAAGGTGGAGAAGCCAGAAGGGTGTTATCTTTAAAAAGGCCCAGAAAATTAAGATGATTTCTAAAGGGATAGCCAAAGTAGGACTGTCTAAAGCAGGGGTGTCCAACTCCAGTCCTGGTGGGCCGCAGAGGTTGCAGGTTTTCATTCTAACCCTTTTCCTAATCAGTGATCAGTTTTTGCTGCTAATGAACTCCTTTTCCCTTCATTTTAATGGCCCTATTTTAGGATTAAATCCACTGAATTGATTTGCTTCTTCATTAAATGGCAGCTAAACAGAAATGAAATGTGAAACAAGCCAACAGATGACCAGCTAAATTGGAACGTCAAACTCCAGCCAATTTCACTCCAACCAATTTCTTAATAAGAAGCCAATTCTAGCTGTTAATTAAAGCCGTTATTGAATATCAGGACTTGTTGTTGCTCTCATTCTGCCACAGCAGACTGTTCAAGATGTTTTGGTGACCTGAGCAGACCAACATGACCGAGACCTTCACCTTTCTTTATTTTCATGTTTTGTGTCTCATTAGTGTTTGGCTGCTCATTAAGGAAAAAGAAAAAACTAAGGGGTCTGAGTTATGTCAATTAAAACTAAGGCAAAACAAGTTAATCAGCAGCAAAAACAGCTCACTAATTTAGAAGATGGTTAGAATGAAAACCTGCATGTACTGTGGCCCACCAGGACCAGAATGGGACACCCTTGGTCTAAAGAGAGGCAAAGGTGTCTGACTCTGAAATAATTGGCCTGTCTAGAACATCAATCAGAAAAGAAATTCCTAACAGTGATCTGTTTCCCTTTTTTAAAAATTTCACAAGCAAAAATCTGAGCTTATCTCAGTCTTAACTCTTTTAGGGCGGATGTCGACTTTTGTCGACAGGAGGGGTTGAGGGCGACAATCGGCTGTTAATGGCGACAAAACTCACTGTCACGTCACAGGCATTCCCTCTTTGCTTGGAGGAATGTTAGATTCATTGACTCGGCAACTAATCCTTGCATGTGCCTGAGTTGCGAAATGTAAACAAATGTAAACAAAGGCAAGATGGCATCGACATCTCACAAGGGAGCGAACGAGTGCAGAAAAGAAAATACTCGGCAGACGATGTTTTGTGCATTATTGCTGAGTCAGATCTGATTTTTCAGAATCAGATTTTATTGACAGTGATCAGGAGATCGAGCAAGACAGTGAGAAGCCGGCATCAGCTGATTGGACACCAGCCGATGCCGCCCTTGCTGATTGGCTGCCAGCTGAGCGCATTCACACAGCCGGTGCACCAACGGCAAGGTTCGCATGGGTGGAATACCCAGACATTAATCCTTGGGAGCCGAACTGGCTACCGGACTTCACAAGACGGCATGGCTTGCTGTTGGACACGACCGATTACCAGCCGCTGGACTACTTGAGGCTGCTCTCTCCTGATGCCGCTTTTCAGATACTGTCAGATGAGACAAACAGGGGTATGCAGAGGCATTTTTTGAATCGCGGGCTGCGCTTGCATCACATTCTCGTTTTTCAAAGTGGAAACCCACAACAAAAGACAAGATGAAGGTTCGCTTCCCGGGTCCTCCCTGCGTGGAGTTTGCATGTTCTCCCCGTGTCTGCGTGGGTTTCCTCCGGGCGCTCCGGTTTCCTCCCACAATCCAAAGACATGCAGGTTAGGTGGATTGGCGATTCTAAACTGGCCCTAGTGTGTGCTTGGTGTGTGGGTGTGTTAGTGTGTGTCCTGCGGTGGGTTGGCACCCTGCCCGGGATTGGTTCCTGCCTTGTGCCCTGTGTTGGCTGGGATTGGCTCCAGCAGACCCCCGTGTCCCTGTATTTGGATTCAGCGGGTTAGGAAATGGATGGATGGATGGAAATCCCAAGGGGTGAGCCAGGCTGTAACCCCATGTATAAAGTTCAGCCCCTGCTTGACATTGTGGAACCAACATATAAACAATTTTATCAGCCTGGCCGTGATTTGTCTGTGCATGAATCTATGATAAAATAAAAGGGATGCCTTTTTTTTCTGCCAATATATGCCAGACAAGCCCACAAAGTATGGCATAAAGGATTTTGTACTGACAGAAGCAAACACTGATTTCTGCCTCAAAGTAATTACATATACAGGAAAGTATTTCTTTCAAAGAGAGAACTGTCCCTTGACAAGTCAGGTTGTGCTGGAGCTGCTTCAGGGCTATGAATATTTGGGTCATGTTGTGTACATTTGGACAATTTTTATACATGCCCAGAATTGTTCATGGACCTACAGAGCAGGGGAATTGGAGCTTGTGGTACAGTGAGGGTGAACAGGAGACACAGGCCTTCACAGGCTGTAGAGGAAAAGAGGTGACAATACGGTTTTCATGCGGGCAGAAAACTTGGAGTCTGTGGCATGGCACGATGTCATACGGGTGACTTGCCTCTCTACAGTATGTCAGAGGGGGGACACTGAGTCATTCCATTTCTCTCTTAGGAAAGGAAACATGCAAATATTACATTTAAAGCCCAGCAGATGAACAGGCAATAGGCACCCATTGTTGGCAGTGGGAGTGAGAAGTTAAAAGGCTGTCTGCAGACTGTAGGTATTTGCTGGATTGCAAAAGAGTCACCGCTTTGAAATTTTTGGCTGGTTCAGATTACAAACAATACCAAATTGTGATAACAGAACTGCTCCTTCCTTGGAGGATTTACCTGACTTGGCAATTAACATGTTTGACAATATTGGTTTCTAAACAGCAGGTGGTGACAATACATTTTGTTAACTTGTGTTTGCCATTATTTGTTAAACCCAGGAAATTTCGATGTGCCATTGTTTAATCTAATTGTCCAGAACTGATAATTGCAGGGACTGAAGGAGATTTAATCCCTGGCCAGGAGAAGGCAAAGGGAGAGGGACAGTCCACTGAGAACGCTGCCAAGACTCGCAGAGAGAGCACAGAGGCTCACTGGCAGACTGGGGTACCTGGCTGGCACGACGGGAGGCACAAGGACAGCAAGACTTACTTCCAGGGAGGAAGAGACAGCTCCACAAGGAGACGCCAGTTGTGAGTCCAGCGAGAGAGGGAAGCCGCATGAAAGGACCGAGCAAAGCTGGCAGACGAGAAATGAGGCGTACCGAGGTCACAGCAACACAAGGAGCCCAGAGTGGAAAAAAATGAACAACGAAGACACGCTGACAGGGATTCCACGATTTTGACAAAACGTCTGTTGTGAAATGAGTGTCCGGTGAACAGAGTGCATCCATTGACAGTTGAATGATTAAGTGTTGGGGTAACACTGAGAACAAACTGGACTCTGCACCACTAAAGGTTGTATCCTCCAATTCTGTTTTTGACGGACGTTTAGAGTGTGGACTGTGTGTTTTCCTTTTAGAAAAAGGAAATTCATTCTTGATATTGTTAGATTTTGTTTATGTTCATTTATCTTTTTCATGTACTTATTATTGTCTAGTGTAATATAAGTTACTGTTGCTTTTCCTGATATTACATTGTGTGTTTACTCACCGCCCAATTTAAAGAACACTGTGTGCTATTATTGGTAAATTTCAGGAGTTCCCAGTCTCTTAATAAACTGGGTGGCGTAGTCGGATATTTAAATGGTCTCTAAGTTAGATTACCTGTAAGTGTGACCAGACACCTGTCACAAGTACACACTAACAATATATGTGAGAAAGTGCAGCAGCGGACAATTGAAAAGGAGCCACCAAAGCATCACATATTGTAAGCAGTGCAATGTGGCAATGCATGCAATTGGCGGCTTTGAGCGAGATCAGACTTTGCAGGACTTTGCTGTGTAACATGTATGTGATACGTATGTGTAATCATAGTATGTAATCACAGCATACAACATGCTAGGCAGTAACATTTGTCAAAAGTAAATATTTTTTGTTGATTTGATATGTTAAACAACTGCTTTGTGTTCTTTTTTTTTTAAAAAAATGTTAGTTTTTGGAAAAATATTCAGCCCTGGGAGAAAAGAAACAAAAAAAAAAATTAGCCGTAAAAGAGAACATTAGTGTTATAACATCACACACATCATTACTAGTAAAACAAATGTTCAGCAACTGGCACCATCACTGTAAGCAACATGGCCACAGCCATGAAAATCAACCCTAAAATTGGCAATGCCCCAGTTAAACTAAATGGTACCACAATAACAGAACTGAACAAAATTTAAGTAACAAAAAGAAAATATAATTTTAATAATAAAAGTGCTGTACCAAAACAGCTCAAACAGAGCTCACATGTATTCATAATAGCGGAAAGTGAATGATCTGCTTTACAACTGCATGATTTGTTTACTTATTGAAATTATCTATCGTACTTCCTTCATGTCATCTGAATACAAAACAGATCCATTCACCAGCAATACAAAGAACATACGACTTAAACTGATTTACATTTTCATGATTTTTTAATAAAGGCAAAGTATAAGTCATCTTAAACAAATGATGAGTGTGTCAAAGTCATTTTACACCTAATGCCTAATTTGCACAGGCAAAATGACAATATAGCTCTCTATCAGAAACAATTGAGCATAGCAAACCATCCAACCATCCATTCTTTATCCACCCTTCTATATCCCAACTACAGGGTCACAGGGGTCTGCTGGAGCCAACCCCAGCCAACACAGGGCGCAAAGCAGGAAACAAACCCCGGGCAGGGTGCCAGCCCACCGCAGGGCACACACCCACACCCACACACCAAGCACATACTAGGGACAATTTAGGATTGTCAATGCACCTAACCTGCATGTCTTTGGACTGTGGGAGCACAGCAAACCATGTAACCAAAAATTGGGATTAATAAAGTATCTATCTATCTATCTTATTTGAAAAATATCTCAACACACGGTTTAACTGTAATTTTTTTCAGGCACTTTTTGAAAAGTGACCATCTCTTATTAATATTGTGGCGCATTCCTGGGAAGCAGCAAATCAGTAATGAAGTCCAGTTTTAAATATTCCTAGGGACAACTAGGAGAAAGAATGGAGGCTGCAGTAAGCCTGCAAGGAGACCATGTGAAGATCTACACCAAATCTCACAGGCATTTATAAAATCTCTGAAGTCTTTATCACTTTTCCACCAAAAATGAGGTTTGAAGAATTCCCGGATGACTGAAAAGAGCCCAATTCATAATGCCTTCTAGAACCTGATAAGTGACAAACAATTTCCCATTTTGGCCTACCTTCTGGACATGCTGCTGAAGAATTTTAGATAACAGATACTTGGATTCTTCTGTGATTATTGAAGCTAAACATTTCTCAAAAGGAATAACATTTTCAGGGTTAGGTTTATATTCATCTGGTTCAAAAAGTGTTTCCAAATCAATTTGAAGTAAAGTGAATCTGCTAAAAAAACAAAACAACCGATAATCTGTCTTGTCTAGAGTTCAGTCATTTTGCACAAATAAATACAATTTTTACGATCTGTAAAAATGATTTTTGGGTGGTCTCTCCCCTTCCCCCCCCCCAACCAGTGTCATAATCCTTCTAAGGCTGTTTTGATTGTCAAAGGTTCATGTTACCTACATCATAATTTTGTTCAGTAGACGGTAGCTAGAAGAATTAGTACCTGTGTCCCGTAAATTATTGAAGCAGAATTACAACTCCCATACAGGAGGCTTTACTTCTGCATCAGATTTCAATGAAGTGTCAATAAGATTGCGGTTGAGGTGAACTGTGCCCTTAAAGTCTCAAATGAATGTTGTGCTTCAGGAGAATAACAAATTTTACCAGTACCTTTATTGTCAAGGAGGTAATAAGGCCTATAATGGAACAACATTTCTTTAATAAAATGATGATAGTAGTTGATGAATCCTACAAGTCAATGACCTTGGTTTAACATTTTCATATTACTTTGATCTATACAAAACCAAAATGATGAATTTCATACCTGTTATGATCAGCTGTTCTCTGCAACTTTTAAGTTTACCTTTGACTTTAAATAAAGTGTTATTTCAACTAGAGGTTTGAAATCTAAGGAATTTATATTTAACATTTAGATTTCTTTTTAACAGTATTAAAAATGAATCGCTTTCTCCCACAATGCCATTTTATTTGTTGAAGGACGCTGCCATTTTATGAACATTTCTTTCTTTTTACTTTGCCGTTTCTAGGTAGGGTCAATAGATAGTATGCAGCGTGTGACACCAGTGTGTAAACAGTATAAAAATTCAACGACTTCCTAGTTGTTTAAGATAATGAATACCCAAAACGTTTCTTTCCTACTTTTTTTGTTGTTTGATGTCCTGGTTTTAGACTTTATTTAGTATCTTCTTGGCTATGAGTTAAGATTTTGTTTTTGGCTTTGACACTTTGATTGTTAGATGTTCTGGTTTTGCCTGTTTTTCACTTTGTTTCATCATCTGTTCCTGTACTTTTAAATCACTACCACTTCTTCTGTTGTAGGAAGAACAATACCCAAGTAACAGTGCTGAAGGTTTATAGAACTCACGTTTCTCTAACTTTACAAAAAGATTGTTCCTTTGTAAATGTGCTAAAACGCCTTTCATCTGAGACACATATTTTGAAAATGTAGGGAGAATATCAAAATGATGTTAAATACCACTAGTAAATAAATTCCCCAAAATTACCCCTGAGAATTTTATTAACAAAAGATTGAAACGCTGCTGGTACATTAGCTAAACCATGAGGCATAATCATGTATCAATAGTTACAAGTGGACGTATTAAATGCTGTTTTCTAGCATCCCCTTTTTTAAAAGTGAGTCAAACTATGTGCCATCTGACGATCAAGTTTGGTAAAAACGGTTGTATGTACCAGAGAGGAAGGACAGGCCTCCTGGGCAGAAGAGAGGTAATAATGGAAGGAGTATGTGAAGGTGCAGACACTCAGCCCTGTCAGGATCTTTGGGCACCACCAGAAGGCACTGCTGGGGGAGGACTGCCCTGGTTTGTGTACGACCTGGAAGTGCTTCAGAGGCCTTGGACAGGAAACCAGAAGCAGGCCCTGGGTCAGCGTTGAAAAAGAACTCACTGCCTCACTTAGATTAAGTTTGAGTAGGAAGGCAGTGAGCAACATTTTTTTGGAGGAAGAAGAATTGTGAATGGTGTATTTCTGTGGGTGTTACTGGAAAGAAGATGATTTGTCAAATAAAATCAGCGACCACGACTTGTTTTAAGGGTACGTTTGAGACACATAGGGTGGTCAGTAGACATGAACTGATAAAATACCCAGAGTCAAATAATGTGGAGCAGTGAACATATGCAGTTGGTACAGGAAAACGGAGACAAATATTTGAATGGCTTTGACTAAAACCACCCACCTTTATTAATATTGTGGGACAACTCCAACCAAAAGGCTCCAAAAAACACAATAGAAACATAAACCTTCTAACTTTAACTTATTTTATCTTTTGCATAAGCCAGCATTTCTCAACCTTTAAGTATTTGCGACCCGTGTTTTCATCCATCCATCCATTTTCTAACCCACTGAATCCGAATACAGGGTCACGGGGGTCTGCTGGAGCCAAATTCCAGTCAACACAGGGCACAAGGCAGGAACCAATCCTGGGCAGGGTGCCAACCCACCGCAGCCCGAGTTTTCATAACAGTTTTAATCGTACCCCACTAACGTTTTTTTGAAAGGATACCACTAATACCAATTTGTTCTTTTTTTAATTAATGATGTATCATAGATGCATATTTTATTATACCTACTTAACTTTTATCGACATTTATCTAACTCTATATTTATTTTTCTAGTATCAGAATGTAGTTTAAGTTAATTTGTTTTGGTTTCAATAGATGTATTTTTCATATTTTCGATCTTGTTTTCTTTTTTTCACATCTTCGCAACCCCCTTTTTGTTACTTCGTGCCCCCCTAGGGGGGTCCGCCCCACAGTTTGAGAACCACTGGCATAAGCTTTGATACGTGATAGCATTTATATGTGTTATACTACATGTTTCTTTATGTCACTATATCTGGACAATACTGTTATGAGTTTTATTCACATGTGCATGTTAACTGTGGCACACAGGGGCTCAGCAGTTAGAATTGCTAGCCAAGCATTGGATTAGATAGCCAAAGACAACTGGAGGCTTGTATGGTCAGCTTAAACACAGGTTAGGGTATTTCTGTCCTCTATCAGCACAAATCTTCTTTCCTTACTGGGAGAATGAGAATCGGCATGTAAGCACTATGATATTTCTGTATTTTGTGGGGGAGGAATTCAGCCCTTGTTTGGAGACAGAAAGGACCAGCAAGTTGAAGAAGAACCGTATAAAAGGTCTGGACAGTAGCCAGACCCTTCGAGGCTGTGTCGACAAAGAGTTGTTGAAAAACCTCCCAGCGTGGGAATGGAGAAAATGGCTGACTGTGTTGATCCAGATTTCCCACCTGGATAAAGTCTGTCCATATGCCTCCCCGTCTGTAACCGCGTTAACCGTCAGTAAATGTAAGCTAAAAGATATTTTGTCTCATGTGATTCTTGTACCGCCGTAATCACTATGGGAGGGATATCGCCTTTTCTGGTATATTATGATATTGTTTAATTATTTAATATGCCACAATTTTAAAAGAACACATTTCCAAGAGAGCTAATGCCTCTGCAGGAAACAATATGTTTTTTTTTAATTCTTTATTTCTAACATTTGTTAAATCTTGTCATACAGTGCATCCAGAAAGTATTCACAGCGCATCACTTTTTCCACATTTTGTTATGTTACAGCCTTATTCCAAAACGGATTCAATTCATTTTGTTCCTCAGAATTCTACACACAACACCCCATAATGACAACATGAAAAAAGTTTACTTGAGGTTTTTGAAAATTTATTAAAAATAAAAAAATCTCTACAATATATAAAATCCTTTTACAATCCCTTCCTTTCAAAGATCCAAGAGGACACTGGGAAAAAGATCTCTCAATTCATATATCAGAAAAGGAGTGGAAAGTAGCAATGCAGAGAATTCACTCGAGCTCCATATGTGCAAAGCATACAATTATACCACTCAAAATTATATATCGAGCACATTTGTCTCGACTAAAACTCTCCAAAATGTATCCAGGGCATGATCCAACCTGCGAACGTTGCAACCAAGCCCCAGCCTCACTGGGTCACATGTTCTGGGCCTGCTCCAAATTAACATTATTCTGGACAAAAATTTTAATTACCTCTCAGACAGTCTTGGACTCACAATCCCTCCTAACCCATTAACAGCTGTGTTTGGGGTTCTTCCAGAGGGTCTTAAAGTGGAGAAAGACAAACAAATTGTGATTGCATTCACTACACTGTTGGCACGCAGACTTATTCTGATAAACTGGAAGAACCCAAACTCTCCTCTTTTAAGTCAGTGGGAAACTGATGTGTTATATTATTTAAAATTGGAAAAAATCAAATACTCAGTTAGAGGATCTGTACAGACTTTTTTCAAAACATGGCAGGATCTAATCAGTAATATTTTGAAATGAGTTTATAAAGCACAGAGAATTTGTTGATTTAGGTATTTTTACAAGCCTTAAATTTTACACCGTTTGGCTTGCTCTCTCTCTCAAGGGTGGGGATCGATCTGTTCTTAGCATAATTCTTTTTTTGTAAAATCTTGATTGCTATGTATTGATTGTAATAAAATTAATAAATAAAAAAAAAAATAAATAAATAAATAAAAAATACAGTTGAGTTAATCTGTTTACTAAATTTCTCGTAGTAGGCCTACGTTATCTCAGTCTTTATAATCAACCTTTTTATCTCAGGGTCCTTAATAACTAGTCCAAGATTATATTGTGCCAGAAAAGAATAAGTACATACTGTAAATTTGGTAAAAAGAACAGGATATGGAAGGCAAAAACATTTGTCTAAAAACACACAGAAGGCCCATAGACCACAATGTTATCTAATCTCTGTTTGCTGCTTTTATCCCATATAGTGGTGTAGTAGTCAAAAAGACAGAAAGATATCATAGCAGACATTAGAACTACTCAAACACGTGGGGCCAAGTAGCCGCAGTGGTTTGTGTGTCTGTCTGTCTCTTCTGCGGCCACACTTTTTACAATGTACAAATTAAATATTAAGCTTCAGTTACCTGTGTCACTAAGTTCCTGAATAGATAATTGCAATTTTAGTTTTTTTTTATTTTATCTCGGCATCGAGCCTATTATTCGGTTTCTTTGACTCTCCTCCTGAAATCCCAGTGGAAGGAATTGGGTGCAGGTTTTTAGGGAGATGTCTTGTAGGCCTTTTCAGTGGTGGATTTCGCTATAAACTTTTACACCCAGACAAGTATTCTCGGAAAGCCACTGTCCTGCAAAGACGAGTGTGCATGTAAAAAAGAATTGAAAATCTCATACTGACTTTTAAGTATTTTGACACTCTTGATATCCTTCTGCTGTGAAACATTCTGACCTGTCATTGTTTACACACGTCTTAAAGAACTAATATCATACACTGATAATTTCTGTATTTCTATATCATTTATTTATTATATTATATTACATATCTATTGACTATATTTATGTATCTAGATTGCAAATACCATACATTGCATCAATGTTCATATTGCTTACTACACGTCAATATTGCTGCTACTTCTTTGTCTTGTCTTTGCACAATGTCTTGTTTGTGTTTTCATTTTTAAATTTGAATTTTAATTCTATTTTTAATTTATTATTTGCACTTCATGTAGTTACACTGTGGACCCTGAGCGTCGTAATTTCTTCGTAATCTATATACTTCTATATGGTTGAGATGACAATAAAGTTCGCTTTGACTTTGATGTCTGGCCTCACAAGACTAGTACTGGACAGAATAATAATGAATATACGGTATCGTCCCTTATTCGTTCAATTAGCCTTTGTTAAAAAAACAAATTGAAGAAATCAAATCTTTAAGAATTTTAGGCCGTTTTCACTCAAGGTTCACAGTGTTTATATGTTTAATGTTTTTAATCTTGCCTGGTGCTGATCTAACCTTTTTTTTTAAGTGCACAGTTACAATTTCTGGGCTAATACTAAGTGAACTGTATATATATTTTTGGTGTCTACATAGGTGGGATTGGTTTGTGCGATGTGTTCATATGTGTCAATATCACTAAATAATGCATTAGTGACATTTACATGTTGCCAGGGAAAATAATGCTGACCAGCTACTTCAGATAACAAGAACAATGTAACATCCTTCACATGTCAGTGAGCATTTTTCTGGTAATGTGGTCTTCTTTCATTTCTCATAATATACACATGACTTGAAATTGGCCCAGTATGAGGGAGCATACCTGGTAATGAACTGAAATTACATCCTGGATTAATTTTTGTTTTGTATTTGCTAACCAAACCTGGTTGGTGTAGATATCAGTTTTTTCATTGTGTCGCCGTTGTCTGTGAGCACATCCATATTGTGGGACCTGGTACAACATTTGGTGCATTGTTGTAGTAGATGAAGACGGTTCTTTTATTTAAAAATCCTTTACAATAGAGTTTTCGAGAAACATCAATGTAATTTAAACAGGCTGGGACAGGTTGATGTTTCTAACGACATCTGTGGTGTTCTAACAGGCTGGAGGGATATATGAAAATCTACAAATTACAAAAGAAAGAGTACTGTATATACTCGCGTATAAGTCAGATCTTGAAACCCAAAAAATCGATCATAAGATCAGACCCCGACTTAAACGCTCGTTCAAAAATACAACACTTCATTTAAAAAAATTTTTTTTTTTTACATCTTCTTGCTTCCTCCAATCTCACACCAGTTTCTCAGACACATCGACTTTTGTTGCAGCAGCGCAGTTTCCAATTTCTTTCGCCACTTCAATGACTTTTAATGTAAGACCAACTTCATATTTTCTTCTGATCGAACACTCCATCGTAGATAAGGGATGCTTTTATGAAAAAGGTGTATGAGGGTGTTAGATACAAAAAAAAAAAAAACACACAAAACAGTGCAAACGTTTCTTCGAAATAGTTTGGGTATTACCGTGTGGTCACGTAGGCACAATACATAGAAAAAAAAGGTCGTGTGCTCCGTGGTTACTCTCTCACGTAGGCACTAGCATATCATAATCTCTTGGACCAACAGCGTGAGTTTTCCGCATTCGACTTATACAACCGACATTATAAAACAGCTGAAATTATACGGTAAAATCAAGCCCCGACTTATCCGTGGGAGAACTTAAACTCGAGTATATACGGTAAATTGTAAAGAATATGGAACTCTGGAAACAGATAATTGAATGAAGACAACTATTTCACCAGGGAAACAATTCCACTCTCTGCTCACTTTGTGAATCCAATGAAATGAGACAACAGATCTGTTCCTCCCTGAGCATCTTTCTTCTGTACCCGTTTACGATGAACATTAAACCAAGCTAAGTACCTAATTTCCTAAGGAGGTGATTTGACAGTTATTTCAGACAAATCGATTCACAGGGGTCTAGCACCCCCTCCTCTGGATACAGTTGGACAGGTGGATTTTACACAGTTGACCAAATGAAACTCAATGTTATCACCTGAAATGAAGATGCTTCTTTGAAAGTAAGGCACCCCAAAACATGTTATGTTTAAAAGATCAATTCAGTAGGACATCTCATTTGATCATTTGTTATTTTGCCATTTTTAATCCCATGTATGCATTGTACGTTCATTTTTGTTCCTGTTATAGTGACTTGATTATATTATGTGTATGTTTCACCAAACTTTCTTGCAGTCCTCTTATCAAACCGCACATTTAGAGTAAAGGAGACCTCCATCAGCTGCTTAGAATGAGTGCGTTCATTTGTTAACGGTGTATATTTCAATAGAGAATATATTTTGCATAGCATGGAAAATGGCCGTAAATGCAGCCTGTAAGAGTATATCTCTAAATGAGTCTTTCTTTCAAAGTGGAATTCATAGGATGAGTTGTCAATATAAGAAATCTGTTAGCTTTATCTGTACAATGAAATCAAGTAGGATTTAATCTGTGTTGCATTAAAGACTTTACTGTAGCTAATCTGCAAATTGGCTTCTTATGCAACTGTAGATCTGCTTAAGAATGGTTCCTAATGTGAGAATCGCTTCACAACTGACAAAGCCTTTCTAAGTCTTAGTAATTTTGTAATTGGCGATAGTCAGGTAGGTCTCTGTGGAATCAATCTTTGGCAAACCATCAAACAAAATAATGTTATGATACTGTTAAGATATTTTAGCACTTAAAATAGATCCTTCTTTCAGCTGCTCCAGTTAGGGGTTGCCACAGCGGCATATCTTTCTGTCCTCTGCATCTTGTTCTGTTACACCCATCACCTGCATGTCCTCTCTCACCACATCCATAAACCTTTACTTAGGGCTTCCTCTTTTCCTCTTCCCTGGCAGTTCTATCCTTAGCATCCTTCTCCCAATATACCCAGCATCTCTCCTCAGCACATGTCCAAACCAATGCAATGTTGCCTCTCTGACTTTGTCTCCCAATCGTCCCACCTGAGCTGACCCTCTAATGTACTAATTTCTAATCCTGTCCATCCTCGTCGCTCCCAGTGCCAATCTTAGCATCTTTAACTCTGTCACCTCCACCTCTGTCTCCAGCTTTCTGGTCAGTGCCACCGTCTCCAGCCCATATAACATAGCTGGTCTCACTACCATCCTGTAGACCTTCCCTTTCATTCTTGCTGATACCCGTCTGTCACAAATCACTCCTGACACTCTTCTCCACCCATTTCACCCTGCATGCACTATCTTCTTCACTTCTCTTCCACAATCTCCATTACTCTGTACTGTTGATCCCAAGTATTTAAACTCATCCACCTTCACCAGCTCTACTCCCTGCATCCTCACCATTCCACTGACCTCCCTCTCATTTACACACATGTATTCTGTCTTGTTCCTACTGACTTTCACTCCTCTCCTCACTAGAGCATATCTCCACTTCTCCAGGGTCTCCTCAACCTGCTCCCTACTATCAGATCACAATATCATCAGCAAACATCATAGTCCACGGGGACTATTAATTTAAAATTAATCCTCTGTCACATGTTTAAGCAGAACATTCAGTACACTTAAAAAGTGTAACATTTGACTTTTTAGTTTAGAACTCCCTACGTTAGTGAAATTGCTCTTTCACATATACTATATAGTATGGTGTTGGCTGCGACAGACTCATGCAGGAAAGGAATGACACAGTTCCCTGTTTATAGATCAAATAATAATTAGCTGCAAATGTCAAAAATTGTTTGGGCAGTGCTCACTGCAAAATCAAAGTCATTAAAAGAAAAGCTTTCCCTTCTTAGCTCATACAGTATGTCTATACTAAATGAGAGCGTCCCGTTGGAAGTGAAGTTTGCTATTCTATGTTTTCTTTGTCTGGTTTCTTTAATTAAGGGTATATGTTTGCTCTCACTGAGCCTTCAAGCCATTAAATGGAAACTATAAAAATCCAAATCCAAAATGCTTTGGTGACAGAAATTATTTGGGAAATGAACAGTGATTTTCTAATTCATTCATGACAGGCCAATGTTTTTCAGTATAATGACTCCTTTCTTTCATTTGACTGGCTTCTTCAATTAAGATTTGAAGTACTGTCATCTGATGACATAAATTATGACTGTGACATTAGCTTCTCTTTTAATGATTGTAAGGCCACCCTAAGTGGTTCCTCTGCAACTGCCAGGGGTCCATTATTTTAGTTCTCAGTCACCATGTCATGTGAACTAAATGCATAACAGAATTATTTAAAAAAAATTTGAATGTTCTAATCACCAGGATGCAACAAGGAATTTTTTTTCCTGCTGGGATGTTTGTAGGTTCCTTACTCTACTTGGAGCCAGACAGACATGGGGTAAATACTGAGAATGGATAGATGAGTGGAGGTATTTCAACAGTCATTACTTAAATGTGACATACATTGCAAAAAGCTAATATGTTTATGTGTGTGTGTATTGTACACTGGTACTGTGAGTGCTGTGCAGAGTGGAGGCAGAACCTCTGTGTTTTTCCCAGTTGATTCTGGGGTTTGTCGGGGTGTGTTCTGCTCCTATTCTGTTCAGCGATTGTATGGACTGGGTGTTGGGCAAGGTCATAGGGTCCAACGGGTGTGGAGCATTTGTTGGTGAAGAAAGTTTCATGGATCTTGACTTTGCTGCTGATGCGGTGATCTTCGGGGAGTCAATAGAGGCTCTGATCGGGGCGCTCGAGAGACTGAGCGAGGAGTCTGAGTGTCTGGGCTTGCGAGTGTCCTGAATGAAAACCAAGATCCATGCCTTTAATGATCTCTTGGGCACGGCCATCAGCAGTGTGTCTGTTTGTGGAGAGAGTGTCGACCTCGTCAAGAGGTTTACTTACCTTGGCAGTGACATTCATGTCTCTGGTGACTTTTCCTATGAAGTCAGTAGACGTATAGGGAGAGCATGAGGTCACTGGAAAGGGGTGTGTGGTGATCCCAATATCTATGCAAAAGGACAAAGGTCCAAGTCTTTAGAGACCAGGGGCTTTATGTATAACGCCGTACGTAGAACTCGCACTATAACATGGCGTAAGCACAAAAGCCGAAATGTGCTTACGCACGGAAAAATCCAGATGCAGGAATCTGTGCGTACTCCAACTTCCACGTTCTTCCGCTACATAAATTCCGATCAGCGTGAAAACTAACGCTTGTGCACGCGCTTTATGTAACGCCCCAACGCCTACCAGAATTACGCCTCTTTGAATATGCAAATCAATATAAATCGCCCTTAAGCTCAGCCTTCTGTGAAAAGACAATGGGAAAAGCACGGGGGAAAATATAAGAATTTCAGTGAATACCAAGTGGAGGCAAAGGAAAAACATACTATTTGTTCAAATAAACCGTGGTATAATCAACAAAAGGAAGT
Organism: Polypterus senegalus; assembly: GCF_016835505.1. Classification (NCBI taxonomy): domain Eukaryota; kingdom Metazoa; phylum Chordata; class Cladistia; order Polypteriformes; family Polypteridae; genus Polypterus; species Polypterus senegalus. Next base: position 83,735,547 of record NC_053169.1, on the reverse strand, counting down.
TGATCAAGTGACATAGCGTGTTGGAGAAACTTGAAAGCTCACATTCACAAAATCGCACAGTGCCGGAAATAAAAAAGAAGTCACATATCAAAGTCGCCGTGAAAAGCCGAGTTGTAAGCCCACTGTCTGAGTGTCATATGAAAGCTTATTTGGGTACAGAGAAAAAAGGCACACGGTGGGGAAAAAGCACGAAATGTCAACTTCAATCTCGACATTTCCACTTTAATCACGTAGTTTATTTTGTCATTAAAGTAGAACATCATAAACTTCATCTTAAAATCGTTTAATTAACCAGTTTCTCAAATCACATCGTAATTAAAGTAGCACGTTAAATGCTTTGTTTTGTATTTGATCTTCTCTATGTGATCTATGTGTGTGAATCACTACTTGCTTCTTAAACTGGCTCTCTTCCTCCAACTGGACACAGAGTCCATTACATTCGTGATATTACAGCTCTCTGAATAACTAAAATACTGAGATGTATACGTGATATCATTTTCATGATGATAGGAGTTAAAGCACATTATTAAACATGTGTTTCACTTCGATGAAATAATTTATTGCAGCAGTACTCAGGGGCGGCTCTAGGCTTGTGGTGGCACTGGGCAGAGGAAGAATCGGTGGCTCCTTCGCCCACCAATGTCAGTAAGGTAGCTTAT